>NC_080385.1:137492333-137792333 GCF_014773155.1 Arachis stenosperma
AAGGATCTTGCAACAGACAAAGCAAAATAGTAGAAAACTAGAACATAACATAGAAAAAGAGGGAAGGAATAATAAAAAATGAAAGAAACTCAACCACCTTAGTTATCCTAGTGGTCGCTTTATTCTTCAGGTTGTGCTCCTCCGTGAAGATGATTCTCCTCCCTTTTGTGCCAGAAAACCCATAAGCGCAGCGTCAACACCAAACTTAAAGGTTTGCTTGTCCTCAAGCACAGAAGAACTGAAAATAAAAACAAATAGTGAGCGGAAAGAAAAAGACAGAGATAAAAGAACAAGAGAGAATTAGGAGTGGGAAAGAGAGAAGGAAAAGTGAAAACTGTGTGGCGAAGGCGACTCATACGCGTGTAGCACGCGTACGCGTGGGTCGCGAATTTTCTTAATGACGCGTTCAAATCAGGCATGCGTCCGCGTGCCATGGGTTTTGTGCGATTCACACGAAACCAGCCGTGCGCACGCACAACTCTCTGTTCGCGTGGCTTGGGAACCAAAAATTTCATATGACGCGTGCGCGTCATGCACGCGCACGCGTGTAGGACCAATTTTGCAAATGACGCACTCGCGTCATGGACACGTACGCGTGAGTAACTTTGTGCCTCTAGCACGCTTCCTGCCCCAAGCTAGCACAACTCTCTGTCCAAAGACTCCTTTATGTCGATTTTGCAGGTCACGCATACGCGTCAATGACGCACACGCGTGGATGGCGATAAGTGCAAACGACGCGCACGCGTGGGGTATGCGTACGCGCGGTCATGTTTGTGCGCCAAGCATGGGTCCAGCGCCAACTCTTTGTCAAATTTTGTTTTTCACGCACACATGATTGACGCGTTCGCGTTAGTGACGCTTGTGCGTCGTGTGCTCTCTTTCTTTCTTTTTTTGAAGTGTCCGGTTCCTGTTTTAAAATAGCTGCATGATTAGAAAATTAGTAAGAACTCAATAAAAATAAAATAAATAAGAAAACTACTACTACGAAAAATAAAAATAGCTAAGGATACGAAATTATTGGGTTGCCTCCCGACATGCGCTTCTTTATCGTCACTAGCTTGATGGTCAGCTCCTATAAGGAGGAGGATCATAGGGGCTCAGCTCTTCACCCCTTACTTTGAACTTCTTTCCTGTGTCTCCATAACCTAGCTCAATATGCTCCAGAGAGAGCATTCTGATTACTGTATAAACCCATGCTGGATTGCTGGTCAACACCACCTTCATTCCTAGGGAGAAACCTTCAGTGGGGATCTTTTTGTTTCTCCATCCTCTGGGTACTTTCTTCTTTTTGGGAACCTCTTCCTTGGTAGATGATGCATTCCCAACACCAAACATAGGTTTGATGTCAGGAGGAATTTTATTGATTGTTGCCAAGGGAGGTTTGAGCTGCAGATTCTACTGTGTATCATCAGGGGATTTTTGAAGGTTGGATCAATAAGCTCAGTCTGCATGCACCTCTCGTTTTCACCTGTTGAATGTATACCTTTGAAGACATGAAAGACCAGTTGCTCATTATGCACTCTAAACACTAATTCACCCACTTCTACATTAATCAGAGCTCTTGTAGTGGCTAGCAATGGTCTTCCCAGAATTATAGAGGCATTCTCATCCTCCCCCGTGTCAAGAATCACAAAGTCTGCTGGGAGGAAGAACTTACCCACTTTGACCAAGATATTCTCCACTAATCCGTATGCAGGCTTCATAAATTTGTCTGCCATTTGTAATGCTATCTTTGTGGGTTGTGCCTCTTGGATTTGTAGCTTCTTTATCACAGATAAGGGCATTAGATTTATGCTTGCTGATAAACCCCATTTTGAGGGTTTATCTTGTGTTGATTTCAGGGGTTTTATCAATGATTCCACACACTTTCTATATGAAAATACAAGATTTTATGTTCCTTTCCTAGTTTTGCCCCATGGATGAAAACATGCTTATTTTGCACTAAAATAGATACATTTCTAATCTTCTCTTGATGCCATTCGATGCCGTGACCTGTGTGTTAAGTGGTTTCAGAATATAGGGCAAGGGATGGACCGGAAGAAGAGAGGGAGGACGGGTGCAAAGGAAGGGAGCATGAGAATTGAGCCTTGGAGATCTCAGCATGGGCGCGTGCGCGCACTTGACGCGTCTGCGTGGATGGAGCAACTAGAAGTCAAAGCCAAGAGCCAAGCCACGAGCCGGCTTACGTAGCGGCTAAACTATGATCTTCATGGGCGCGCACGCGCACATCATGCCTCCGCGCACATTACAAGATGGTGGCGCGCGCGCGTACCTTGCGCGTGCGCGCCGATATTCGAATATGATTTTTTTAAGAAGTCACGTGACTTAGGCGTGGAGGTAGTTGGGAATCCCATTTTGGGAAAATGCCTTGGCGGGAAAAAGCTTAAGAAGACCAAAGGAGCAAGGGTTAAGACACTTAGTTCATTTTCTAGATATTAGATATTTTTGAGGGATAGTTAGTTACACTCTTGGAGAAGGAGAGAGAGATTCCAAGCCTTCACTAGGGTTCATCTTCATCCAATTTCTGAACTTTCAATCACTCTTTGGTGAGATCCATTACAATTCTCACTTCACTTTGTTCATGTCATAGATTTTCTTCTCCAATTTCAAGTAGTAGTTGTAATTGCTCAAGTCTCATAGATCTAGAATTCAACTTTGTAATTTTGGATTTCATCAATACTTTGAGAATTTGATTTTCATTGTTGCTCTTTGATACTTGTTGTTAGTTCCTTGTGTTGCAATACTTTTAATTCTACTTTTCTTCTCATTTTACTATGACTTCCTTTCTTGCTCATCAAATGTTTGATAAAATGTCAACACTAGTTATGGAGTAGAAATTTCTCATTTGGCATAGGGTTGGGCCATTAGAAGAAGTTGAATAGTTGTGTCAATTGTTGATTTGGAATTTGGGATTGCTAATTGACTTGGAGTGCACTAAAGCTAGATTCCCATGAGGTGAAGCTAGGACTTGTGACTCAAGTTGATTATCTTCATTTGACTTTCCTCTATACCTAGGGGATAACTAAATGAGGCAAGGCCTAATTGTTGTCATCATTGAATGAACTATAAGGATAGAAATTCTAATGCCAACCCTAAGCCAAGTCTTTTAATGATTGATTGTTTGTTTTCTATTACTTTGCTAAAACCTTCAAAGAATCCTAACAAGGCTTTCTAATCAATAAGATGCACACTTTGGCAATTCCAAGGGAGGACGACTCGGGAGACTAGTACTCTCGGATATAGATTGTAGGATTGTTTGGTACGAAATTTAAGTGTCGATTAGACTATACTCACGATCATATTCATCTTTGGATTCTAATTCGGCATGCTAAATTTCGTTTATCACTTGCCCCCAGATCACATATGGCCTTCTCAAAGGTTGTGCTCCCAAGGTGCATGGAATTTGAAAGCTCCCTGGATCTGGCATCTTCCTTGGCAAGTTATTCTGAATGACAGCACTACATTCCTTAGTCAGGACTACTGTCTCATCTCCCGTTAAACGCTTCTTCTTCGACAACAGCTCCTTCATGAACTTGACAAAGATAGGCATTTGTTCCAAAACCTCAGCAAAAGGAATATTGATTTTCAAGTTTCTGAAGACTTCCAAGAACTTTGAAAACTGCTTGTCCTTGGTCTCCTTTAGAAGTCTCTGAGGATACGGCATCTTAGGCTTGTACTCAGGAGCCTTTTGCAATGTAGGATAAGTGTTAAGAGAGTCCGGGAATGGGTTGTCCGCACGCTTTGGAGGGGCGTGCTCTATTTCTTCCTTCTTCTCCTCTGGAGCTTCTTTTTCCACTAACTCTTCATTGACCTTGGTCTCAGAGCCAGCTACTTTACCACTTCTCAATTCAATAACCTTGCAATATTCTCCTGGGTTCACCACTGTATCACCTTGAAATGTACTTGCAAACCTCTCAAGTATTTGCTTTCTCAGTTGGCCCATTAGCACCTCTAAATTTCTAATGGAGGCTCTAGTTTCCTGCATAACTTGTGCTTCCGTACTTGCCACTTGTCTACTTATCAAGGTGATAGCCTTGCATTCCTTTCTTGGATTTGTAATTATGTTACCAGGAAGGATATTAGTGGTCCTCTGATCAATTTCAGTGACTTTTGTGGCTAATTAACCCATTTGAATCTCCAGGTTCTTGATGGATGCTCCGGTTTCCTGTCTAAAACCTGTCAATATTGCTTCAAAATCATTGTTCTATTGGAAACTGCCCTGAGAACTATTGTTGAAGTTTTGAGGTCTCTGAGGTTGATCCCTCCATCCAAAATTTGGGTGATTCTTCCACCCCTGATTGTATGTCTTAGAATATGGATCATTGTTGGAATTCCTAGGACCACTCGCCATGTAATTCACCTGTTCAAAAGAAGGTTGAGCATAATCATAATTATCATTTTGCACAAAATTACCTGTCATGTCATAGGAAACTTCCTGTGGTGGATTTTGGGTGTTGATAGCTGAGACTTGCATGCCACCCATTTGTTGAGTAAGTAGATTTATTTGCTGAGACATCAGCTTGTTCTGAGCAAGAAGAGCATTAACAGCATCTACTTCCAACACGCCTCTCTTCTGAGGGGTCTCAGAGTTCACAGGATTCCTGTTAGATGAGTATAAATATTGGTTGCTTATAACCAATTCAATCAGCTCAATAGTCTCCTCTGGTGTCTTCTTCTTGTGCAGTGAACCTCCTGCAGAATTGTCTAAGCACATCTTGGACATTTCACCCAAGCCTTCATAAAAGATGTCTAGTTGAGTCCATTTGGAGAACATGTCTAAAGTGTATTGCCTAATCAGTAGCTTGTATCTCTCCCAAGCTTTATACAGAGTCTCACCATCCTTCTGCCTGAAGGTCTGAACCTCCACCCTAAGCTTAGTCAGCTTCTTTGGTGGGAAAAATTTATTGAGAAACTCAGTAACCACCTTGTTCCAAGTATCCAAACTCTCCTTGGGTTGGGAATCTAGCCATAGCTTTGCTCCATCCCTCAGAGCAAACGGGAAGAGCATGAGTTTGTACACATCTGGGTTTACTCCATTTGTCTTCACAGTATCACAAATTTGCAGAAAACTAGAAATAAATTGATTTGGGTCTTCGTGGAGAAGACCGTGATACTGGCAGTTTTGTTGTACCAGGGTGACTAATTGTGGCTTCAAATCAAAGTTGTTCGCAACTATAGGAGGCACCACAATGCTCTTTCCATACAGATCTGCAGTAGGAGCGGAGAAAGAGCCAAGTACTTTCCTTTGTTGTTCATTCCCATTCGGGTTTGCCATATTGACATTATCAGTATTATTTGGATCCATAGTGGATTCTGCAGCCTTGTAAAGTCTTGCTTGTTGTAAATGCCGCCTGAAAGTCCTTTCAGGTTCAGGATCAAAGTCTAAGAGATGTTCTTTGTCTCTGTTCCTGCGCATAAACAACCAGAAAACAAGAAAGAATGGGAATCTCTACGTCAGAGTGCAGAGAATTCCTAGTGAGGTAACCTATGTAAAGAAAAAAAAAATACTAAATAAATAAATAAATAAATAAATAAATAATAAATAGGTAACACCAAAATTAATTTCAGAAACTAAGAAAAATATTGGTGCTATTTATTTAATTAAAATATATTTTATTTTATTTTATTTTATTTTTTTATAATAAAAAGAAAAAAAGGAAAACATAACATGGGAGGGGGGAACAAAAGAAAAAAAGGAAGTGTAACGGAAAAAAAGAAAAAAATATAAACGTAAAAAAAAGATTTTTTTTCGAAAAATACTAGAAATAATAAAAAAATTTAATTAAAAGAAAAATTATCTAATCTAAGCAATCAAACAACGAATAGTTGTTAATCACAGTCAATCCCCGGCAATGGCGCGAAAAACTTGGTGCGGTCTTTTACAACCCACACTACTAACCGGCAAGTGCACTGCGTCGTACCAAGTAATACCTTACGTGAGTAAGGGTCAATCCCACGAGGATTGATGGATCAAGCAACAATAGCATTTGATAGGATTAGTTAGGCAAGCAGAAAATGGTTTTGAGATATTCAAAGAGCATTAAACAGTACTTTAAGAATTTCAGAAAGCAAGCAGCAATGAGTTAGGAATAAAATATTTGAGAAAGCAGTTAAGGTTTCAGAGTTATCTATTTTTTCGGATTTATTTTTCTTACTAACTATTTTAATCATGCAAGATTTAATTTCATGGCAAACTATATGTGACTAGACCCTAATTCCTTAGACCTTCCTAGTCTCCTCTAAAATTCATTAACTGCCAATTCCTTGGTCAATTAATTCCAATTAGAGGGTGATGATCAATTTCTAGTTTATATGCCAAAAGAATCCTAATTATCCACAAATAAGGGGATTATATGTCACGTATCCCGTTAAATACAAACAATTAAAAATTCAGTATAATATGTTTTCAAGCTGTTGTTCAAGTAAAGAGCTTTTCCAAATTTTACAAGAACTCAATTAGAACATGGGTCATACTTCTGTTCCACCTATATTCATAAAATAAAGAGCAAAAAAAATTATTGAAATATAAATCTAAACATGGATTAAATTAGAAAGATCAAACGAATAAATCCATACAAATAGACAAAGCTCCTAACCTTAAAAATGGAGGATTAGTTGCTCATGGCTCAATGAAAATAAGGATTTTGGTAAAATGTACTGTGTACTTTTGATGGCATCTAAATTCCTATTTTATAACTAATCCCAATAAATTTAAAATCTAATTATCTAAAATTAAAAATAATATCTTTTCCTAAAAATAAGATTTGAATTTAAATTCGAATTAATTAACAAGTCTTCAGCTGATGGATGGGGACCACTTGATTTGTCTATTCTGCAGCTTCTAATCTGTGTTTTCTGGGCTAGAGACTGGGTCAAAACAGCCCAGAAATCACTCCCAGCATTTTTCTACGTTTTTTTGTACGTGGCACATGTCACGCGTACGCGTCAGTCACGCGGACGCATCGCTGGTCTTCTTCGCAAGCCACGCAGACGCGTCGGTCACGTGGACGCGTCGCTGAGCAAATCTTCAAATCACGCGTACGCGTCGCCATGGATACTTCCAGATCACGCATACGCGTCAGGCATGCGTGTGTGTCGTTCCTCGCAGCCATCTTCTTTGATTCTTGTGCTGCAGAAACTCCATCAAATCTAGCTGAATGCTACCTAAAAAAAAACAGTATTACACAAAACTCAAAATAGCATCCATAGTGGCTAAAATATAATTAATTCTTAATTAAACTCAACAATTTAGATGTAAATTCACTAGGAAAAGATAGAAAATATGCTCACGCATCAGGCACGAAATCCAAGAATTAGCCATTGTGAGGGTGGCGCTAAATGCCAAGCTTGGCGTTTAGCGCCGAGGGGTACGAATTTCAAGACGAGGCTAATGTGATAGTGGCATTAAATACTATGTCAAGGCGTACAGTGCCGGCATGCACGCAACTTGAGGAATTCTCACTGTCTCCATGGTGTTAAACGCCGCTACATGGCATTTAGCGCCAAAAGTGCTACACATTTGGAGTTGCTCTCCATCCATGTGGTGTTAAATGCTGCCATTTGGCGTTTAGTGCCAAGGCTTCATATTATTTATAAAAAAAGGAAAATGCACTACCGACGTACCCCAGCGTCAGCTTCGAAGGGGGATTCCAAATTTGAAAGAAAGCAAGCGTGGGTCCCACTCCATCACCACCCCCATTCATCAATCAAATTTACCCCTTCCCCCAAATCTCTCCTTCCATTCCCCATACCTCATGCGTGAGCATCTTTTCTATCTTTTTTCTAGTGAATTTGCATTCAAATTGTTAAGTTTAATCAAGATTTAACTATCTTTTAGCCACTATGGATGCTACTTTGAGTTGTGTGCAATTCTGTTTATTTCAGGTAGCATTCGAATGTATTTGATTGAGTTTCTATAGAAAAGGAGAAGAAAGTGAATGATGCTGTCAACCCTGACCTCCTGGTACTCCAACAGGAATACCTTGAGCTACAGAGGTCTGATTGACGTCATTTTAGTGGCATTGGAAAGCTAACTTCCAATTCTTTCCAATGATGTATAATAGTGTACACTTCTTCTCCAGTTTACTCGGCCATGGTGACGCCTAACTTAGGATTTTCCAAGTTAGGCGCCAAAGGAAGACTTACACATTAAGTGCATGCTTACCCTTCACGCCTAACTTCACAATTGTGAAGTTAGGTGATGTGCGAATAATTTATATGCTTTTTGGCATTGTTTTTAGGTAGTTTTTAGTAGGATCTAGCTACTTTTAGGGATGTTTTCATTAGTTTTTATGCAAAATTCATTATTCTGGACTTTACTATGAGTTTGTGTGTTTTTCTGTGATTTCAGGTACTTTCTGGCTGAAATTGAGGGACCTGAGCAAAAATCTTATTCAGGCTGAAAAAAGACTGTTGATGCTGTTGGATTCTGACCTCCCTGCACTCGAAATGGATTTTCTGGAACTACAAAACTATAAATGGCGCGCTCTTAACGGAGTTGGAAAGAAGACATCTAGAGCTTTCCAGCAATATATAATAGTTCATACTTTATTCGAGTTTAGATGACGCAAACTGGCGTTCAACGCCAGTTCCATGTTGCATTCTAGAATAAAATGCCAGAAACACGTCACAAACCAGAGTTAAACGCCAAAAACACGTTACAACTTGGCGTTTAACTCCAAGAGAAGCCTTTGCATGTGTAAAGCTCAAGCTCAGCCCAAGCACACACCAAGTGGTCCCCGGAAGTAGATTTCTGCACTTAGAATTATTTCTGTAAACCCTAGTAGCTAGTCTAGTATAAATAGGACTCTTTACTATTGTATTTACATCTCTATATTACCTTATGATCCTTTGATCACGTTTATGGGGGGGGGGGGGGGCTGGCCATTCGGCCATGCCTGGACCATCACTTATGTATTTTCAACGGTGGAGTTTCTACACACCATGGATTAAGGGTGTGGGGCTCTGCTGTACCTTGAGTTTTAATGCAATTACTACTATTTTCTATTCAATTTAGCTTTTTCTTATTCTAAGATATTCGTTGCACTTCAACATGATGAATGTGATGATCCGTGACACTCATCATCATTCTCACCTATGAACGCGTGCCTGACAACCACCTCCGTTCTACCTTAGATCGGGCGCATATCTCTTGGATTCCTTAATCAGAATCTTCGTGGTATAAGCTAGAACCCTTTGGCGGCCATTCTTAAGAATCCGGAAAGTCTAAACATTGTCTGTGGTATTCCGAGTAGGATTCAGGGATTGAATGACTGTGACGAGCGTTAAACTTGCGATTGTTGGGTGTAGTGACAGACACAAAAGAATCAATGAATTCTATTCCGACATGATCGAGAACCATACACTTATCTGAAATTCCCACCAATGATTTACATAAGTATCTCTATCTTTATTTTATGTTTTATTTATTATTATTTTCGAAAACCTTTATAACCATTTGAATCCGCATAACTGAGATTTACAAGATGACCATAGCTTACTTCATACCAACAATCTCCGTGGGATCGACCCTTACTCACGTAAGGTATTACTTGGACGACCCAGTGCACTTGCTGGTTAGGTGTGCGGAGTTGTGATAAAGTGTGATTCACGTTTGAGAACGCTACCAAGTTTTTGGCACCATTGTTGATGATCACAATTTCTTGCACTAAGTTTTTGGCGCCGTTGCCGGGGATTGTTCGAGTTTGGACAACTGACGATTCATCTTGTTGCTCAGATTAGGTAATTCTCTTTTAAAAATTTTTTTTCTTTATTTTTGTTTTCAAAAATATAATTTTCAAAAAATACAAAAAATTAGAAAATCATAAAATCAAAAAAATATTTTGTGTTTCTTGTTTGAGTCTAGAGTCAAATTTTAAGTTTGGTGTCAATTGCATGTTTTTAAAATTTATGCATTCTTTTTTCAAAAATTCATGCATATGTTCTTCATGATCTTCAAGTTGTTCTTGATAAGTCTTCTTGTTTGATCTTTAAATTTTCTTGTTTTGTGTTTTTTGTTGTTTTTCATATGCATTTTTGCATTCATAGTGTCTAAGCATTAAAAATTTCTAAGTTTGGTGTCTTGTATGTTTTTCTTTTCTTGAAAATTTTCAAAAATAAGTCTTGATGTTCATCTTGATCTTCAAAGTGTTCTTGGTGTTCATCTTGACATTCATAGTGTTCTTGCATGCATCATGTGTTTTGATTCATAATTTTTATGTTGTGAGTCATTTTTGTGTTTTTCTCTCTCTTCATTAAAAAATAAAAAAATAAAAAATATATTTTCCTTTTTTTTCTCATAAATTTCGAAAATTTGAGTTGACTTAGTCAAAAATTTTTAAAACTTAGCTATTTCTTATAAGTCAAGTCAAATTTTCAATTTTAAAAATCCTATCTTTTCAAAATCTTTTTCCAAAATCAAATCTTTTTCATTTTTCTTTTATGACTTTCGAAAATTTAAAAAAATATTTTTCAAAATCTTTTTCTTATCTTTATTTCATAATTTTCGAAAACTTTACTAACAATTAATGTGATTGATTCAAAAATTTGAAGTTTGTTACTTTCTTATTAAGAAAGGTTCAATATTTAAATTATAGAGTCATATCTTTTAGTTTCTTGTTAGTCAAGTAATTAATTTTAATTTTAAAAATTAAATCTTTTCCAAAATATCTTTTTCAATCATATATTTTCAAAATATCTTTTTCAAATCATATCTTTTTCAAAATTGATTTCAAAAATCTTTTCTAACTTCTTATCTTTTCATAATTGATTTTCAAATCTTTTTCAACTAACTAATTGACTTTCTGTTTGTTTCTTATCTTTTTCAAAACCACCTAACTACTTTTCTCTTTCTAATTTTCGAAAATGCCTCCCTCTTTTTCAAAATTCTTTTAATTAACTAATTGTTTCAAATTTTAAATTTTAATTTTATTTCTTCTCTTAATTTTCGAAAATCACTAACCTGTTTTCAAAAAATAATTTTCGAAAACTCTTCTCTCTCATCTTCTTCTATTTATTTATTTATCTACTAACACCTCTTTTCTACTCAAGAATTCGAACCCACTCTTCCCCCCAGCTGTGTTTGAATTCTTACCTTTTTCTCCTTTTATTCTCTTATTCTTCTACTCACATAAAGGAATCTCTATACTGTGACATAGAGGATTCCTCTTCTTTCTCTATTCTCTTCTTTTCAATATGAGCAGGAGCAGGGACAAGAACTTTCTTGTTGAAGCAGATCCGGAACCTGAAAGGACTCTGAAGAAGAAGATAAGAGAAGCTAAAGCATAACAATCCAGAAAAAATCTTACAGAGAATCACGAAAAAGAAAGAGACATGGCCGAACCCAATAACAATGGTGGAGGCGCAAGGAGGATGCTTGGTGATTATACTACACCTACTTCCAACTTTTATGGAAGAAGCATCTCAATCCTTGCCATTGGAGCAAACAATTTTGAGCTGAAGCCTCAACTAGTTGCTCTAATGCAACAGAACTGCAAGTTTTATGGACTTCCATCAGAAGATCCCTATCAGTTTTTAACTGAGTTCTTGCAGATCTGCGAGACTGTTAAGACTAATGGGGTTGATCTCGAGGTCTACAGGCTTATGCTTTTCCCTTTTGCTGTAAGAGACAGAGGTAGAGTATGGTTGGACTCTCAACCTAAAGATAGCCTGAACTCTTGGGATAAGCTGGTCACGGCCTTCTTGGCCAAGTTCTTTCCTCCTCAAAAGCTGAGCAAGCTTAGAGTGGATGTTCAGACCTTCAAGCAAAAAGATGGTGAATCCCTCTATGAAGCTTGGAAAAGATACAAGCAGTTGACCAAAAAGTGTCCTTCTGGCATGCTTTCAGAGTGGACCATTCTAGATATATTCTATGATGGTCTATCTGAGCTTTCTAAAATGTCAATGGACCATTCTGCAGGTGGATCCATTCACCTAAAGAAAACGCCTGCAGAAGCTCAAGAACTCATTGACATGGTTGCAAATAACCAATTCATGTACACCTCTGAGAGAAATCCAATGAGTAATGGGATGCCTCAGAGGAAAAGAGTTCTTGAAATTGATGCTTTGAATGCCATATTGGCTCAGAACAAAATATTGACTCAGCAAGTCAACATGATTTCTCAGAGTCTGAATGGATGGCAAAATGCATCCAACAGTACTAAAGAGGCATCTTCTGAAGAAGAAGCTTATGATCTTGAGAACCCTGCAATGGCAGAGGTGAATTACATGGGTGAACCCTATGGAAACACCTATAATTTCTCATGGAGAAATCATCCAAATTTCTCATAGAATGATCAACAAAAGCCTCAACAAGGCTTTAATAATGGTGGAAGAAACAGGTTTAGCAATAGCAACCTTTTCCATCATCTTCTCAGCAACAGATAGAGAATTCTGAGCAGAACCCCTCTAGCTTAGCAAACATAGTCTCTGATCTATCTAAGGCCACTTTAAGTTTCATTAGAAATTTGGAGGCACAAGTGGGTCAGCTGAGTAAGAAAATCACTGAAACTCCTCCTAGTACTCTCCCAAGCAATACAGAAGAGAATCCAAAAAGAGAGTGCAAGGCCATTGATATAATCAATATGGCCGAATGCACAAAGGAGGAGAAGGACGTGAATCCCAGTGAGGAAGACCTCCTGGGACGTCCTCTGAACAAAAAGGAGTTCCAAACTGAGGAACCTAAGGAATCTAAGGCTCACCTAGAGACCATAGAGATTCTATTGAACCTCCTTTTACCATTCATGAGCTCTGAGAACTATTCTTCCTTTGAAGAGGATGAAGATGTAACTGAAGAGCAAGTTGCTCAATATCTAGGGGCCATCATGAAGCTGAATACCAAGTTGTTTGTAATGAGACTTGGGAAGATGAATCTCCCTTGCTCATTAGTGAACTAGATACATGGGTTCAGCAAACTTTACCTCAAAGGAAACAAGATCCTGGTAAATTCTTAATACCCTGTACCATAGGCACCATGACCTTTGAGAAGGCTCTATGTGACCTGGAGTCAGGTATAAATCTTTTGCCACTCTTTGTATTGGAGAAACTGGGATCTTTGAGGTACAAGCTATAAAAATCTCATTAGAGATGGCAGAAAAATCAATAAAAGAAGCTTATGGATTGGTAGAGGACGTGTTAGTGAAGGTTAAAGACCTTTACATCCCTGCTGATTTCATAATCTTAGACACTGGAAAGGATGAGGATGAATGCATCATCCTTGGAAGACCCTTTCTAGCCATAGTAGGAGCTGTGATTGATGTTGATAGAGGAGAATTAGTCCTTCAATTGAATGGGGACTACCTTGTGTTTAAAGCTCAAGGATCTTCCTCTGCAACCATGGAGAGGAAGCATGAAAAGCTTCTCTCAATACAGAGTCAAACAAAGCCCCCACAATCAAACTCTAAGTTTGGTGTTGGGAGGCCACAACCAAACTCTAAGTTTGGTGTTGAACCCCAACATTCAAACTCTAAGTTTGGTGTTGGGAGGTCCCAACAATGCTCTGAACATCTGTGAAGCTCCATGAGAGCTCACTGTCAAGCTATTGACATTAAAGAAGCGCTTATTGGAAGGCAACCTAATTTTTATTTATCTATATTTTTATTGTTCTTTTATGTTTTATTAGGTTCATGATCATGTGGAGTCACAAAACAAATACTAAAATTAAAAATAGAATAAAAAACAACAGAGGAAACAGCACACCTTGGAGGAAGAGCTTACTGGCGTTTAAACGCTAGTAAGGAGCATCTGGCTGGCGTTCAACGCCAGAACAGAGCATGAATCTGGCATTGATCGCTAGAAACAAGCATAGCTTTTTTTTGTTTTTCCATAACCATTTATGGCACCTAAGGCCGGAAAAACCTCAAGAAAGAGGAAAAGGAAGACAAAAGCTTCCACCTCCGAGTCATGGGAGATGGAGAGCTTTATCTCAAGGGTCCATAGCTCAGTAGTAGAGCATTTGACTGCACATCAAGAGAGCCCACTCATGGACCTCAACAAGAGCATGAGGAATTCCCTCATCAAGAAATCCCTAAAAATGTTTTTAATTCAAAAGAACAAGAAGTACATGAGTTTCGAATTCATCCTTGAAATTAGTTTAATTATATTGATGTGGTGACAATACTTTTTGTTTTCTGAATGAATGCTTGAACAGTGCATATTTTTATCTTGTTGTTTATGAATGATAAAATTGTTGGCTCATGAAAGAATGATGAACAAGAGAAATGTTATTGATAATCTAAAAAATCATAAAATTGATTCTTGAAGCAAGAAAAGCAGTGAATAACAAAAGCTTGCGAAGAAAAAAAAAGTGGCGAAAAAAATATAAAAGAAAAAGAAAAAGCAAGCAGAAAAAGCCAATAGCCCTTAAAACCAAAAGGCAAGGGTAAAACGGATCCAAGGCTTTGAGCATCAATGGATAGGAGGGCCCAAGGAAATAAAATCTAGGCCTAAGCGGCTAAATCAAGCTGTCCCTAACCATGTGCTTATGGCATGCAGGTCTAAGTGAAAAGCTTGAGACTGAGTGGTTAAAGTCGTGATCCAAAGCAAAAAGAGTGTGCTTAAGAGCTCTGGACACCTCTAACTGGGGACTTTAGCAAAGCTGAGTCACAATCTGAAAAGGTTCACCCAGTCATGTGTCTGTGGCATTTATGTAACCGGTGGTAATACTGGAAAACAAAGTGCTTAGGGCCACGACCAAGACTCATAAAAGTAGCTGTGTTCAAGAATCAACATACTTAACTAGGAGAATCAATAATACTATCTGAACTCTGAGTTCCTATAGATGCCAATCATTCTGAACTTCAAAGGAAAAAGTGAGATGCCAAAACTGTTCAGAAGCAAAAAGCTACAAGTCCCGCTCATCTAATTAGAACTAATATTCATTGATGTTTTGGGATTTATAGTATATTCTCTTCTTTTTATCCTATTTGATTTTTAGTTGCTTGGGGACAAGCAACAATTTAAGTTTGGTGTTGTGATGAGCGGATAATTTATACGCTTTTTGGCATTGTTTTTAGGTAGTTTTTAGTAGGATCTAGCTACTTTTAGGGATGTTTTCATTAGTTTTTATGCAAAATTCATATTTCTGGACTTTACTAGGAGTTTGTGTGTTTTTCTGTGATTTCAGGTACTTTCTGGCTGAAATTGAGGGACCTGAGCAAAAATCTTATTCAGGCTGAAAAAGGACTGCTGATGTTGTTGGATTCTGATCTCCCTGCACTCGAAATGGATTTTTTGGAGCTACAGAACTCCAAATGTCACGCTCTCAATGGATTTGGAAAGAAGACATCTAGATCATTCCAGCAATAAATAATAGTTCATACTTTATTCGAGTTTAGATGACGCAAACTGGCGTTCAACGCCAGTTCCATGCTACATTCTGGAGTAAAACGCCAGAAACACGTCACAAACCAGAGTTAAACGCCAAAAACACGTTACAACTTGGCGTTTAACTCCAAGAGAAGCCTCTGCACGTGTAAAGCTCAAGCTCAGACCAAGCACACACCAAGTGGGCCCCGGAAGTGGATTTCTGCACTTAGAATTATTTCTGTAAACCCTAGTAGTTAGTCTAGTATAAATAGGACTCTTTACTATTGTATTTACATCTCTGGATTACCTTATGATCCTTTGATCACGTTCATGGGGGGGCTGGCCATTCGGCCATGCCTGGACCATCACTTATGTATTTTCAACGGTGAAGTTTCTACACACCATGGGTTAAGGGTGTGGGGCTTTGCTGTACCTCGAGTTTTAATGCAATTACTACTATTTTCTATTCAATTCAGCTTATTCTTATTCTAAGATATTCGTTGCACTTCAACATGATGAATGTGATGATCCGTGACACTCATCATCATTCTTACCTATGAACGCGTGCCTGACAACAACCTCCGTTCTACCTTAGCTCGGGCGCATATCTCTTGGATTCCTTAATCAGAATCTTTGTGTTATAAGCTAGAACCCTTTGGCGGCCATTCTTGAGAATCCGGAAAGGCTAAACCTTGTCTGTGGTATTCCGAGTATGATTCAGAGATTGAATGACTGTGACGAGCTTCAAACTCGCGATTGTTGGGCGTAGTGACAGACGCAAAAGAATCAATGGATTCTATTCCGACATGATCGAGAACCGACAGATGATTAGCTGTGCTTTGACAGAGCATTTGGACCATTTTCACTGAGAGGATGGGAAGTAGCCATTAACAACGGTGATGCCCTACATACAGCTTGCCATGGAAATGAGTATGAAGGATTGAAGGAAGGTAGTAGGAAAGCAGAGATTCAACAGGGACAAAGCATCTCCATACCCTTATCTGAAATTCCCACCAATGATTTACAGAAGTATCTCTATCTTTATTTTATGTTTTATTTATTATTATTTTCAAAAACCTTTATAACCATTTGAATCCGCCTAACTGAGATTTACAAGATGACCATAGCTTGCTTCATACCAACAATCTCCGTGGGATCGACCCTTACTCACGTAAGGTATTACTTGGACGACCTAGTGCACTTGCTGGTTAGTTGTGCGGAGTTGTGATAAAGTGTGATTCACGTTTGAGAGCGCTACTAAGTTTTTGGTGCCATTGTTGATGATCACAATTTCGTGCACCATTAGGCACCAGCCTTATAACACCCAATGGTCCCCACGCTCCTCAAGGAAAGCCACAAAGATCTTTAATTATTTTTATTAAAATTTTATTTTATTTATAAATAAAAAAGATGTTATTTAGTTTTAGAAAATATATTTTACATTAATTAGGATTAGATATAAAAGGGAAAAGAATTAGCCCTTCAGGCTCTTCTCTTCTCTCCTCTCTTACCTAATTCTGCACTTTACAGTTTTACAGAACCCTAGTTTTCTCTCTGAACCATGAGCAACTAAACCTCCACTGTTAAGGTTAGGAGCTCTATTTATTCTATGGATTAATACTATTACTATTTT
This sequence comes from Arachis stenosperma, assembly GCF_014773155.1. Classification (NCBI taxonomy): domain Eukaryota; kingdom Viridiplantae; phylum Streptophyta; class Magnoliopsida; order Fabales; family Fabaceae; genus Arachis; species Arachis stenosperma. The sequence goes on from NC_080385.1 coordinate 137,509,270, forward strand.
ATTTTAATTCATATATTGATTTCAAATTCAAGAATTTTTTCGTTCTTTATCTTATGAATCTGGGTGGAACGGAAGTATGACCTTTGTTCTAATTGAGTTCTTGTAAAACTTGGAAAAGCTCTTTGCTTGAACAACAGCTTGAAAATAATTTCTCCTAAATTTCTAATCATCTAGACTTAACGGGATACGTGACATATAATCCTCTTATATTTGGATAATTAGGGTTTCTGTGGCTGACGTTAGGATTTTTGCCAGTAAAGAATTTCATAAAAACAGTCGCGTTGTAGATATAGTCTCTAAACCGACAGAAATCCCTTCGTACAAACATTTTGGTTGTCACAAGTAACAAACCCCTAAATAAATTGTTAACCGAGTATTTAAACTTTGGGTCGTCTTCTCAAGGAATTGCAGGGAGGTATGTTCTTATTATTGGTTATGAAAAAGGTAAAATTGGGATTTTGAGAGTGAAGAATAAATATGGCAAATAAATTAAATGGAAATTAAAATAAATAAACACTGTAAAGCAAACTTTTGTGCAAGGTATGACAAATTGGAAGTGCAGATTTATCGGTTGTGATGTGTAACAACCCCGATTTTCGAGTATGCGGATCTTTTCTGCAGGCACGAATTTCTCCGGAAGATCAGTAAAGGGAACACTTTTGCTGTATCATCAAGCATCTCAATCCTCATTGTCATTATGACATCTTTAAGCCAAAACTTCTTTTGAGGCAAGCTCGACAACGCGGCCATGGATAACCTAGTTTTTGAACCGTATCGGTTAGGAGTTTTGATTCTAGTTTTCGTAAATATGCTCAGTTTGACGAACCGGACTCGATTCATGAGAGAAGAAAGATAATAGTATAATATTATCATTATATTAGTATTAGAAGTTGCTTGAAAGATATTATAAGGTTACCTGGTCTGTTTTAGTTAAAAACAGGAAATCGGTTTAACCAGGTTTACGGTTTACTGGTGCAGCTTAGCACCAGCACTCTCTGATGACTTTAGCAATGCTGAGGCCTCATTATACATGTTCTATTCTCATAATAAATATGTTACTAGTGTCATTTATGCTAGTAGCTCAGAAAATAATTTTTAGAGATGTTTTTGCAAGTGTTCCGATACATCTAGTTTTAGTAGTTGTACACCAGAGATATTTTAATATTATTTTAATCCACCTCCAAGCCAACCAATCACAACTCACCTTACACCCCAAGACCTCCAAGGCTGTCTCATTTCATCATTTTGGCCGAAAATAACAAGAGAGAAAAGAGAGAAACCTTCATGAACACTTAATCTTCAAAGCTTGATTTCTTCTGAACTAAAACTCAAATCAAAACTCCGATTTCACCAAAATGATCCTCTCTTCTTTCTCTACATAACCATATAACATATCAAGGCTGGAAATAAGGTGAGATGGCTGTCTCCCTCCCTCTTCAGTTTGGTTTTCAAGGAAAACCATGTAAACATGTGTTTTCTTGATGTTTTTCCTTAGGAATCATGCTTAACTTGACTTGAGGGCCAAGAAACGTGAATTTCCAGCAAGTATAAGGTGAGATATCTCTTCCTAACATACTGAGTGAGATTTGGTCAGTTGAGAGTTTTTGGATTTAAAGTTGTTCTTGATGTGATTTAGGAGGAAAAAGTGCTTAAGGACCACCTGAAAGTTTGATTGAATTAGGAGCAGCAAAACCAGGTAGGGTGTCACGAAATTAATCTTGATTATTTGTGTTTGAGATGTGTGAATGTTTTATTATTTGGTTGTGCTAAAAATTTGTTGCATATATGATTGATTCTTGGTGAAAATTTGGTGAAATTCTGATGAAATTTGATGAAATTTAAGCTTTAAAGTTCATGTTCTTGGGCAGCTGGGAAAAACGAAACCCTAAGCTTAAATTGAGGTTCAATTTGTGTTGAAATCATGTAGAAAAGATGGGGTTTTAGTGGCTGCTAATTTATTATGAATTATAGTAAAAATCGGTTGCTGAAAAGACTGAAAAACGGGTAAAAACAGAGAAAGAATCTGAAGAATTTATGAAGAACATGAAGAACACTTTGAGTGTGATGAAGAACAATGAAGAACAGGCCTTAGATCTTAAAAAGGGCAAGGAAGTAAAATTTTTGGTATTTTAGGGGTTGTCTGGTAATTTCTGAAAGTTAGGGTGGTAAAAGTAGAAATATTAAAAGTTATGGGTGGTAAAAAGTGAATTTTAAAGGTTAAAGTAAAGTTAATTTTCGAAAATATATTAATAAAATAATAAATAATAATAAAATATTAAATAATAATATTTAATTAAAAATAATATTTTAATAAAAATAATAAAATAATGCAAAAAAGGCAGTTTTCTGTAAAAGCTTTAGAAAGACAACTTTAAGTGCAGAATCTCATAATTACCTTCATAAAACACTTATGGAGTGGTAATAACATGTTAGTGAGGCAAAGATAAAGAAAAGATAAAAAGTTAAAGAAAAGATAAAAATCGAAGAAAAAGTCTGTAATGTTTTAATGACAGAAAAACAGATAGAATTAGTGAACGAACTAGGGCAACATAGTTAGTCCTTGAGTTGCGACTAGGGTTAAGTATTATATGAAAAGTTAAACTGTTTCAGTATAGACTTAATGAACCTATACTTGGGACAGGCTAACTATTCATACCGAAATTTACATAAGCTTTAAATACATATGTTAAGCAGAGAAACCAGAGCAGAGTAAAGAAACACAGAGAACATAGTAACCAGAGCAGAATAGAGGGATACAGAGAAAAGAGTAATCTGAGCAAAGTAAAAAGACACAGAGAAGAGAGTAATGTGACAAAGAGGAATGGTTTGAGTTAAGATGTTGTAAAAGTAAAAGCTGTAGAGTTTGTATAGCATGATTGAACAGAGAAAGAAAGAGGTACATCATAAGAATGTGAAAGTGATGATGAATAATGAGAATGTTAATGAATGATGATAATGAGAATGATTATGTAAGAATCTGCTCCAGAGAGGCAGTCAGATAGATGGTGGTACGACCACTGAGAACGCTTTCCTGGGATACCTTGCTATAATGCTTTGCTGTAAGACAGAGGTTGCTTACAAAGGTATCAAGATGAATGTGCTCCTGTAAGACAGAGGTTGCTTACAGTGAGTGTGTTGTTGCTCCTGTAAGACAGAGGTTGCTTACAGTGAGTATGTTGTTGCTCCTGTAAGACAGAGGTTGCTTACAGTGAGTCTGTTGGGCGTATATCGGCTAATAAGTTTCGCCCTGCAAGACAAAGGTTGCTTGCAGTGGATACCCTGAAAGACAAAGGTTACTTGTAGTGCATATTGCCAACAGAAAAGTGATGAGCGGATAATTTATACGCTTTTTGGCATTGTTTTTAGGTAGTTTTTAGCAAGTTCAAGCTACTTTTAGGGATGTTTTCCTTAGTTTTTATGTTAAATTCACATTTCTGGACTTTACTATGAGTTTGTGTGTTTTTCTATGATTTCAGGTAAATTCTGACTGAAATTGAGGGATTTGAGCAAAACTCTGAAAAAGGCTGACAAAAGGACTACTGATGCTGTTGGAATCTGACCTCCCTGCACTCGAAATAGATTTTCTGGAGCTACAGAACTCCAATTGGCGCGCTCTCAACGGCGTTGGAAAGTAGACATCCAGGGCTTTCCAGCAATATATAATAGTCCATACTTTATTCGAAGAATGACGACGTAACTTGGCGTTGAACGCCAAGTTCATGCTGCTGTCTGGAGTTAAACGCCAGAAAAACGTCATGATCCGGAGTTGAACGCCCAAAACACGTCATAACTCGAAGTTCAACTCCAAGAGAAGCCTCAGCTCGTGGATAGATCAAGCTCAGCCCAAGCATACACCAAGTGGGCCCCGGAAGTGGATTTATGCATCAATTACTTACTCATGTAAACCCTAGTAGCTAGTCTAGTATATATAGGACATTTATCTATTGTATTAGACATCTTTTGACCACTTTAAGTCTTTGATCATTCGGTCACTTGATCATGGAGAGGGCTGGCCATTCGGCCATGCCTGAACCTCTTTCACTTATGTATTTTTAACGGTGGAGTTTCTGCACACCATAGACTAAGGGTGTGGAGCTCTGCTGTACCTCAAGTATTAATGCAATTCTATCTTCTTTTATTCAAATGCTATCTTAGTTTTATTCCAAGATATTCATTCGTACCCAAGAACATGATGAATGTGATGAGTTAGATAACCCTCATTATCATTCTCACTTATGAACGCGCGTGATTGACAACCACTTCCGTTCTACATGCAACAGAGCTTGAATGTGTATCTCTTAGATTCCCCAACAGAATCTTCGTGGTATAAGCTAGATAGATGGCGGCATTTATGAGGATCCGGAAAGTCTCACCTTGTCTGTGGTATTCCGAGTAGGATCCTGGGAATCTGGAAAGTCTTACCTTGTCTGTGGTATTCCGAGTAGGATTCCGGTAATGAATGACTGTGACGTGCTTCAAACTTGCAAGTGCTGGGCGTTAGTGACAGACGCAAAAGAATCAAGGGATTCTATTCCAGTAGGCACGGGAACCAACCAGTGATTAGCCGTACTGTGACAGAGTGCGTGAGCATTAGTTTTCACTGCGAGGATGGGATGTAGCCATCAACCATGGGTGATGCCTCCAGACGATTAGCCGTGCGATTGACAACCGCATAGGATTATTTTCCCGAGAGGATTGAAAGTAGCCACCGCTGATGGTGAACCCCTATACACAGCTTGCCATGGAAAGGAGTAAGAAGGATTGAGTAGAAGCAGTAGAAGAGCAGGCATCCGTGAGCCATACAGCATCTCCATGCACTTATTTGAAATTCTCACCAATGAATCTGCATAAGTCTTCTATCCCTTTTATTATTCCTTTTTATTTATTATTTATTCCAATAATCACAATTACCCTTTAATCTGCCTAACTGTGATTTGCAAGGTGACCATAGCTTGCTTCATACCAACAATCTCTGTGGATTCGACCCTTACTCACGTAAGGTTTATTACTTGGACGACCCAGTACACTTGCTGGTTAGTTGAACGGAGTTGTGAATTCAGCTGCTGCCCCTTAGAAGCCTTCATCTCAAAATAATTAGAACAGTGATCACAATTTCGTCCACCAAGTTTTTGGCGCCGTTGCCGGGGATTGTTCGAGTATGGACAACTGACGGTTCATCTTGTTGCTCAGATTAGGTAATTTTCTTTTCAAAAACTTTTTCAAAAATTTTTTTTTCTTTTCTTTTTCGTTTTTCCAAAAATGTTTTTCTAAAAATAAAAAATTTAATAAAAATACAAAAAAATTTAGAAAATCATAAAAATCAAAAATATTTTGTGTTTCTTGTTTGAGTCTTGTGTTAATTTATAAGTTTGGTGTCAATTGCATGCTTTTAAAATTTTTCTTGCATTTTTTCGAAAATCTCATGCATTCATAGTGTTCTTCATGATGTTCAAGTTGTTCTTGACAAGTCTTCTTGTTTGATCTTGATGATTTTTTGTTTTTGTGTTGTTTGTTGTTTTTCATGTGCATTTTTGCATTCATATTTTCCATGCATTAAAAATTTTTAAGTTTGGTGTCTTGCATGTTTTCCTTGCATCAAAAAATTTTTCAAAATTATGTTCTTGATGTTCATCATGATCTTCAAAGTGTTCTTGGTGTTCATCTTGACATTCATAGCATTTTTGCATGCATTCATGGTTTTGATCTAAAAATTTCATGCATTAAGTATTTTTGTTGTTTTTCTCTCTCATAATTAAAAATTCAAAAATAAAAAAAATATCTTTTCCTTATTTCCCTCCAAATTTTCGAAATTTTGGGATTGACTTGGTCAAAAATTTTCAAAATTAGTTGTTTCTTACAAGTCAAGTCAAAATTTCAATTTTAAAAATCTTATCTTTTCAAAATCTTTTTCAAAAATCATATCTTTTTCATTTTTCTCTATTTTTTCGAAAATTTCAAAATTATTTTTCAAAATATTTTCAAAATCTTTTTCTTATCTTTATATCATATTTTCGAAAAATTAGCTAACAATTAATGTGATTGGTTCAAAAATTTGAAGTTTGTTACTTTCTTGTTAAGAAAGGTTCAATCTTTAAATTCTAGAATCTTATCTTGTAGTTTCTTGTTAGTTAAGTCATTTAAAAAATTAAATCTTTTCCAAAATATCTTTTTCTTAAAACTTATATCATATTTTTTTCAAAATTTTATCTTTTTCAAAAATTTGATTTTAAAATATCTTTTCTAACTTCTTATCCTCTTATTTTTTCAAATTTGATTTTAATATCTTTTTCAACTAACTAATTAATTTTTTGTTTGTTTCTTATCTTTTTCAAAACCACCTAACTACTTTTCCCTCTCTAATTTTCGAAAATATCTCTTCCCTTTTTCAAAAATTCTTTTTAATTAACTAATTGTTTCATGTTTTAATTTTAATTACAATTTATCTTTAATTTTCGAAAACCACTAACCCCTTTTTAAAATTATTTTCGAAATTCTCTTCCTCTTTTCTTCTTCTATTTAATTATTTAATTACTAACACTTCTCTTCACCTCTCTTCATCCAAAATCCGAATCTCCTTCTTCATTCTTCTACCCCTTCTTTTTCTACTAACATAAAGGAATCTCTATACTGTGACATAGAGGATTCCTCTTTCTTTTCTTGTTTTCTTCTCTTTCATATGAGCAGGAACAGGGATAAAGGCACTCTTGTTGAAATAGATCCAGAACCTGAAAGGACTCTGAAGAAAAAATTAAGAGAAGCTAAATTACAACAATCCAGAAGAAACCTTCTAGAAATTTTCAAACAAGAGAAGGAGATGGCCGAAAATAATAATAATAATGCAAGGAGAATGCTTGGTGACTTCACAAAACCAACGTCCAAGTTTGATGGAAGAAGCATCTCCATTCCTGCCATTGGAGCCAATAACTTTGAGCTTAAGCCTCAACTAGTTGCATTAATGCAACAAAACTTCAAGTTTTATGGACTTCCATCTGAAGATCCTTATCAGTTTTTAACTGAGTTCTTGCAGATCTGTGAGACTGTAAAGACAAATGGAGTTGATCCTGAAGTCTACAGACTCATGCTTTTCCCTTTTGCTGTAAGAGACAGAGCTAGAGTATGGTTGGATTCACAACCCAAGGACAGCCTGGACTCATGGGATAAGCTGGTTACTGCCTTCTTGGATAAATTCTTTCCTCCTCAAAAGCTGAGCAAGCTGAGAGTGGATGTTCAAACCTTCAAACAAAAAGATGGTGAATCCCTCTATGAAGCTTGGGAAAGATACAAGCAGCTAACCAAAAGGTGTCCATCTGACATGTTTTCAGAATGGACCATATTAGATATATTCTATTATGGTCTCTCTGAATTTTCGAAAATGTCATTGGACCACTCTGCAGGTGGATCTATTCACCTGAAGAAAACGCCTGAAGAGGCTCAAGAACTCATCGACATGGTTGCAAACAACCAGTTTATGTACACCTCTGAGAGGAATTCCGTGAATAATGGGGTACCTCAGAAGAAAGGAGTTCTTGAAATTTATGCTCTGAAGGCCATATTGGCTCAGAACAAAATGTTGACTCAACAGGTCAACATGATCTCTCAAAATCTGAATGGATTGCAACATGCATCCAACAGTACTAGAGAGGCAGCTTCTGAAGAAGCTTATGATCCTGAGAACCCTGCCATGGCAGAGGTTAATTACATGGGTGAACCTTATGGAAACACCTATAACTCATCATGGAGAAATCATCCAAATTTCTCCTGGAAGGATCAGCAAAAGCCTCAACAAGGCTTTAACAATGGTGGGCGCAATAGGCTGAACAATAGTAAGCCATATCCACCATCTTCTCAGCAACAGACAGAGAATTTTGAACAAAATACTTCTAATTTAGCCAATATAGTCTCTGATCTGTCAAATGCCACTTTCAGTTTCATGAATGAAACAAGATCCTCCATTAGAAATCTGGAGGTACAAGTGGGCCAGCTGAGTAAGAAAGTCATTGAGACTCCTCCCAGTATTCTCCCAAGCAATACAGAAGAGAATCCAAAAGGAGAATGCAAAGCCATTGACATAGTCAAAGTGGCCGAATGCACTAAGGAGGAGGAGGACGAAAATCCTAGTGAGAAAGACCTCCGGGGACGTCCCTCAAGCAAGAAGGAGTTTCCTATTAAGGATCCTGAGGAATCTGAGGCTCATCTAGAGACCATAGAGATTCCATTAAATCTCCTTCTGCCATTCATGAGCTCTGAAGAATATTCATCCTCTGAAGAGGATGAAGATGTGACTGGAGAGCAAGTTGCTCAATACTTAGGAGCTATCATGAAACTGAATGCCAAGCTGTTTGGTAATGAGACTTGGGAAAGTAACCTCCCTTGCTCATTAGTGAACTAGATACTTGGATTCAGAGAACTCTACCTCAAAAGAAACAAGATCCTGGCAAGTTTCTAATACCTTGCACCATAGGCACCATGAGCTTTGAAAAAGCTCTATGTGATCTGGGGTCAGGGATAAACCTTATGCCACTCTCTGTAATGGAGAAGCTGGGGATCATTGAGGTACAACCTGCCTTGTTCTCATTACAATTGGCAGACAAGTCAATGAGACAAGCTTATGGAATAGTAGAGGACGTGCTAGTAAAGGTTGAAGGCCTTTACATCCCTGCTGATTTCATAATCCTAGACACTAGGAAGGAAGATGATGAATGCATCATCCTAGGAAGACCTTTCCTAGCCACAGCAGGAGCTGTGATAGATGTCAACAGAGGTGAGTAAGTCCTTCAATTAAATGGGGACTACCTTGTGTTTCAGGCACATGGCCATCCCTCTGTGACAAAAGAGAGTAAGCATGAAGAACTTCTCTCAGTTCAGAGTCAAGAAAAGCCCACACAGTCAAACTCTAAGTTTGGTGTTGTGAGGCCACAACCAAACTTTAAGTTTGGTGTTCAAACCCCATGTCCAAACTCTAAGTTTGGTGTTGGGATTACACACTAAATTGACCTGATCACCATGTGGCTCCATGAGAGCCACTGTCAAGCTATTGACATTAAAGAAGCGCTTGTTGGGAGGCAACCCAATTTTATTTATCTAATTTTATTTCATTTTGTTTCTTTGTTATTTTTGTGTTTTATTAGGTACATGATCATGAGGAGTCACGAAAAACATCAAAAAATTAAAAACAGAAGAAAAATATTTTTCACCTTGGAGGTAGCGCAGACTGGCGTTCAACGCCAGTAAGGTGCATCTGGCCGGCGTTCAACGCCAGAACAGAGCACCATTCTGGCGCTGAACGCCCAAAACAAGCAACAACCTGGCGTTAAATGCCAGGATGGTGCATAGAGAGGACAAACTGGCGCTGAACGCCAGGAACAAGCATGAAACTGGCGTTCAACGCCAGAAACATGCATTACATGGGCATTGAACGCCCAGAACATGCATCAATGGGCGTTTGAACGCCAGGATTATGCATGAAGGCATGTTACATGCCTATATGGTGAAGGAATGGTATTTGTTTTCACCTCAGGATCTGTGGACCCCACAGGATCCTCACCTCAGGATCTGTGGACCCCACAGGATCCCCACCTACCATATTCCCACCTTACCTTTTAATCCTAATCACACTCTCCTAATCCAAATCTCATTTCACCCTTCCCCATATCACACTTCCCAAAAACCCATTACCAATCACCTCAAATCCTCTTTCCAATTACCCCATTCACCATTCACATCAACCTCCTCTTCCCCATAAACCCCACCTACCCTCATAAAATTCAAATTCAATTTCCCACCCATTCCCACCCAAATGACCGAACTCCCACCCTCCCTTTCCCTATAAATAACCTTCCACTCTTCTTCATTTTCACACAACACAAATCCCTTCTTCTTCTATATAGCCGAACCTACTCCTCTCCCTCTCTAACATATTCTCTTCTTCTTCTACTATTCTTTTCTTTCTTGCTCGAGGACGAGCAAATTTTAAGTTTGGTGTGGTAAAAGCATAAGCTTTTTTGTTTTTCCATTACCAATGGCACCTAAGGCCGGAGTTTCCTCAAGAAAAGGGAAAGGGAAAGCAAAAGCTTCCACCTCCGAGTCATGGGAGATAGAAAGATTCATCTCCAAAAGCCATCAAGACCACTTCTATGATGTTGTGGCAAAGAAGAAGGTGATCCCTGAGGTTCCTTTCAAGCTCAAAAAGAATGAGTATCCGGAGATCCGACATGAAGTTCAAAGAAGAGGGTGGGAAGTCATAACCAACCCCATGCAACAAGTTGGAATTTTAATGGTTCAAGAATTCTATGCCAATGCATGGATCACTAGGAACCATGACCAAGGTATGAAACCCAAGCCCAAAGAATTATCTCACAATGGTTAGGGGGAATACTTGGATTTCAGTCCGAAAATGTGAGGTTGGCGTTTCACTTACCCATGATGCAAGGTGATGAATGCCCCTACACAAGAAGGGTCAACTTTAATCAAAGGTTGGACCAAGTCCTAATGGAATATGTGTGGAAGGCGCCCAATGGAGAATAGACTCCAAAGGCAGCCAGTCCAACTAAGAAGACTGGACCTCAAGCCTGTAGCTAGAGGATGGTTGGAGTTCATCCAAAGATCCATCATCCTACAAGCAACCGATCTGAAGTTACTGTGGATCGGGCCATCATGATCCATAGCATCATGATTGGAGAGGAAGTAGAAGTTCATGAGGTCATCTCCAATGAACTCTACAAATAGCTGACAAGCCTTCACACATGGCACGGCTAGCCTTCCCCCAACTTATATGCCATCTATGTTACTCAGCTGAGTCATCATAGATGGAGATGTCTCCATTGAAGAAGACAAGCCCATCACCAAGAAAAGGATGGAGCAAACAAGAGAAGTTCCTCACGGCCTCAAAAGAACATGAGGAAGTTCATCATCAACAAATGCCTCAAGGAATGCACTTTCCTCCCAACAACTATTGGGAGCAACTCAACACCTCCTTAGAAGATTTGAGCCATAATGTTGAACAACTAAGGGAGGAACATCATGAGCACTCCATCATTCTCCAAGAAATAAGAGAAGATCAAAGAGCAATGAGGGAGGAGCAACAAAGGCAAGGAAGGGACATAGAAGAGTTGAAGAACATCATTGGTCCTTCAAGAAGAAGACGCCACTAAAGGTGGATTCATTCCTTGTTCTTTATTTCTTTCTGTTTTCGGTTTTTAATTATTGTGTTATCTATGTTTTGTGTCTTTATTCATGATCATTAGTATGTAACCATGCCTTAAAGCTATGAATAAAATCCATGACTCCTTCACCTTTCTTAAAAGAAAAATGTTTTAATTCAAAAGAACAAGAAGTACATAAATTTCAAATTTATTATTGAATTTAGTTTAATTATATTGATATGGTGACAATACTTTTTGTTTTCTGAATGAATGATTGAACAGTGCATATGTCTTTTGATATTGTTGTTTATGAGTGTTAAAATTGTTGGTTCTTGAAAGAATGATGAACAAAGAGAAATGTTATTGATGATCTGAAAAACTCATGAAATTGATTCTTGAAGCAAGAAAAAGCAGTGAAAAAAAAAAGGGGGGGGGGGCTAAAAAGAGTATATAGAAAAAGAAGGAGCAATAGAAAAAGCCAATAGCCCTTAAAACCAAAAGGCAAGGGTAAAAAGGATCCAAGGCTTTGAGCATCAATGGATAGGAGGGCCCAAGGAAATTAAATCCAGGCCTAAGCGGCTAAATAAAGCTGTCCCTAACCATGTGCTTGTGTCATGAAGGTCCAAGTGAAAAGCTTGAGACTGAGTGGTTAAAGTCGTGATCCAAAGCAAAAGAGTGTGCTTAAGAGCTCTGGACACCACTAACTGGGGACTTTAGCAAAGCTAAGTCACAATCTGAAAAGGTTCACCCAGTTATGTGTCTGTGGCATTTATGTATCCGGTGGTAATACTGGAAAACAAAGTGCTTAGGGCCGACCAAGACTCATAAGTAGCTGTGTTCAAGAATCAACATGCTTAACTAAGAAAGTCAATAACACTATCCGAAATTCTAAGTTCCTAAAGAAGCCAATCATTCAGAACTTCAAAGGAAAAAGTGAGATGCCAAAACTGTTCAGAAGCAAAAAGCTACAAGTCCCGCTCATCTAATTATAATTAATATTCATTGATATTTCTGAATTTATAGTATATTCTCTTCTTTTATCCTATTTGATTTTCAGTTGCTTGGGGACAAGCAACAATTTAAGTTTGGTGTTGTGATGAGCGGATAATTTATACGCTTTTTGGCATTGTTTTTAGGTAGTTTTTAGCAAGTTCAAGCTACTTTTAGGGATGTTTCCTTAGTTTTTATGTTAAATTCACATTTCTGGACTTTACTATGAGTTTTTGTGGTTTTTCTGTGATTTCAGGTAAATTCTGACTGAAATTGAGGGATTTGAGCAAAACTCTGAAAAAGGCTGACAAAAGGACTGCTGATGCTGTTGGAATCTGACCTCCCTGCACTCGAAATAGATTTTCTGGAGCTACAGAACTCCAGTTGGCGCGCTCTCAACGGCGTTGGAAAGTAGACATCCAGGGCTTTCCAGCAATATATAATAGTCCATACTTATTCGAAGAAGACGACGTAACTTGGCGTTGAACGCCAAGTTCATGCTGCTGTCTGGAGTTAAACGCCAGAAAAACGTCATGATCCGGAGTTGAACGCCCAAAACACGTCATAACTCGAAGTTCAACTCCAAGAGAAGCCTCAGCTCGTGGATAGATCAAGCTCAGCCCAAGCATACACCAAGTGGGCCCCGGAAGTGGATTTATGCATCAATTACTTACTCATGTAAACCCTAGTAGCTAGTCTAGTATATATAGGACATTTATCTATTGTATTAGACATCTTTTGACCACTTTAAGTCTTTGATCATTCGGTCACTTGATCATGGAGAGGGCTGGCCATTCGGCCATGCCTGAACCTCTTTCACTTATGTATTTTTAACGGTGGAGTTTCTGCACACCATAGACTAAGGGTGTGGAGCTCTGCTGTACCTCAAGTATTAATGCAATTCTATCTTCTTTTATTCAAATGCTATCTTAGTTTTATTCCAAGATATTCATTCGTACCCAAGAACATGATGAATGTGATGAGTTAGATAACCCTCATTATCATTCTCACTTATGAACGCGCGTGATTGACAACCACTTCCGTTCTACATGCAACAGAGCTTGAATGTGTATCTCTTAGATTCCCCAACAGAATCTTCGTGGTATAAGCTAGATAGATGGCGGCATTTATGAGGATCCAGAAAGTCTCACCTTGTCTGTGGTATTCCGAGTAGGATCCTGGGAATCCGGAAAGTCTTACCTTGTCTGTGGTATTCCGAGTAGGATTCCGGTAATGAATGACTGTGACGTGCTTCAAACTTGCAAGTGCTGGGCGTTAGTGACAGACGCAAAAGAATCAAGGGATTCTATTCCAGTAGGCGCGGGAACCAACCAGTGATTAGCCGTACTGTGACAGAGTGCGTGAGCATTAGTTTTCACTGCGAGGATGGGATGTAGCCATCAACCATGGGTGATGCCTCCAGACGATTAGCCGTGCGATTGACAACCGCATAGGATTATTTTCCCGAGGATTGAAAGTAGCCACCGCTGATGTGAACCCCTATACACAGCTTGCCATGGAAAGGAGTAGAAGGATGAGTAGAAGCAGTAGAAGAGCAGGCGTCCGTGAGCATACAGCATCTCCATGCACTTATCTGAAATTCTCACCAATGAATCTGCATAAGTCTTCTATCCCTTTTATTATTCCTTTTTATTTATTATTTATTCCAATAATCACAATTACCCTTTAATCTGCCTAACTGAGATTTGCAAGGTGACCATAGCTTGCTTCATACCAACAATCTCTGTGGATTCGACCCTTACTCACGTAAGGTTTATTACTTGGACGACCCAGTATACTTGCTGGTTAGTTGAACGGAGTTGTGAATTCAGCTGCTGCCCCTTAGAAGCCTTCATCTCAAAATAATTAGAACAGTGATCACAATTTCGTCCACCAGAAAGCCTTATCCAGACAGAGGTTGCTGGGTAACGTCGGGAGCGGGTATGTAACCGACAGATGAGCTCATTACCTACACTAGGGCTAGACATGCATCATACTTGGTTGTGCATTTTCTTTATTATGATTGTTGCATGAATGTATGCTTTATTTGTTTGTATTCTATTCTCTGTGTTTGTGTCTGTGTTTTACTTTCTTGTATTCTTCTGTTTGTGATCTTTTTCTGTTTTCTCTATTTTCTCTATTTATCTGTCTTCTGTTTACTACTTCTCTATATTCTGCTATTAGTCTGCTAAACAACACAAAATTAATGAACGTAACTAATAACCCGGCCCTACTAAGAACTCCCCAATTCTTACCCCTTCTCTCTCCCTTCCCCCTCCAGATGGAAGCATGAGTACCCTTCTGTAGTTCGCTGATGACCGTTCGTAAAGAAAATTCCGCTCTAGGTAGTCTTCTGAGTCTAGGGTGAATCTCTTTATCTATGTATATGTATATACTGTGAGACCAGCCAACGTCTGTGGTGCACGAATTTGTGATTCGCACAACTAACCAGCAAGTGCACTGGGTCGTCCAAGTAATACCTTACGTGAGTAAGGGTCGATCCCACGGAGATTATTGGCTTGAAGCAATCAATGTTTATTTTATTAATCTTAGTCAGGAAGCCAATAGGATTAAAAGTGAAATTACAAGATTTGATTATAAAAATAAAAGGGAATAACAGTGTTACTTGTTGTGCAGTAATGAGAAATATGTTGGAGTTTTGGAGATGCTTTGTCCTTTGAACTTCAACTCTTCCTTGAAATCCTTCAACACACGCAAGGTCCTTCCATGGTAAACTCTATGTAGGGTGTCACCGTTGTCAATGGCTACCACCCATCCTCTCAGTGAAAACGTTCCTATGCTCTGTCACAGCACGGCTAATCATCTGTCGGTTCTCAATCAGGTTGGAATAGAATCCATTGATTCTTTTGCGTCTGTCACTAACGCCCAGCCCTCAGGAGTTTGAAGCACGTCACAGTCACTCAATCCCGGAATCCTACTCGGAATACCACAGACAAGGTTTAGACTTTCCGGATTCTCATGAATGCCGCCATCAATCCGGCTTATACCACGAAGATTCTGATTAAGGAATCTAAGAGATATTCATTCAATCTAATGTAGAACGGAGGTGGTTGTCAGGCACACGTTCATGGATTGAGGAAGGTGATGAGTGTCACGGATCATCACCTTCTTCACAATTAAGCGCGAATAAACATCTTAGATAAGAACAAGCGTGTTTGAATGGAAAACAAAGGAATTGTATTAAATCATCGAGACGCTGCAGAGCTCCTCACCCCCAACAATGGAGTTTAGAGACTCATGCCGTCAAAAGGTATGTAATTCAGATCTGAAAATGTCATTAGGTACAAGATAAGTCTCTAAAAGTTGTTTAAATAGTAAACTAGTAACCTAGGTTTACAGAAAATGAGTAAACAAAGATAATTGGTGCAGAAATCCACTTCTGGGGCCCACTTGGTGTGTGCTGGGGCTGAGACTAAATCTATCCACGAGTAGAGGCCTTTCTTGGCGTTAAACTCCAGGTTATGACGTGTTTTGGGCGTTCAACTCCGGATCATGACGTTTTTCTGGCGTTTAACTCCAGACAGCAGCATGAACTTGGCGTTCAACGCCAAGTTACGTCGTCTATCTTCGCGCTAAGTATGGACTATTATATATTGCTGGAAAGCCCTGGATGTCTACTTTCCAACGCCGTTGAGAGCGCGCCAATTGGACTCCTGTAGCTCCAGAAAATCCATTTCGAGTGCAGGGAGGTCAGGATCCAACAACATCAGCAGTCCTTTTTCAGCCTAACTCAGATTTCTGCTCAGCTTCCTCAATTTCAGCCAGAAAATACCTGAAATTACATGAAAATACACACACTCATAGTAAAGTCCAGAAATATGATTTTTGCCTAAAAACTAATAATATTTAACTAAAAACTAATAAAACATACTAAAATCTACATGAAATTATCCCCAAAAAGCGTATAAAATATCCGCTCATCACAACACCAAACTTAAACTGTTGCTTGTCTTCAAGCAACTAGATAAATGAAATAGGATGAAAAGAAATTAAGAAACAATAATATCTCAGAGTTTCAAGTGAAGCTCAGATTCTAATTAGATGAGCGGGGCTAGTAGCTTTTTGCTTCTGAACAGTTTTGGCATCTCACTTTATCCTTTGAAATTCAGAATGGTTGGCATCCATAGGAACTCAGAATTTAGATAGTATTATTGATTTTCCTAGTTTAGTATGTTGATTCTTGAACACAGCTACTTTATGAGTCTTGGCCGTGGCCCTAAGCACTTTGTTTTCCAGTATTACCACCGGATACATAAATGCCACAGACACATAACTGGGTGAACCTTTTCAGATTGTGACTCAGCTTTGCTAGAGTCCCCAGTTAGAGGTGTCCAGAGCTCTTAAGCACACTCTTTTTTGCTTTGGATCACGACTTTAACCACTCAGTCTCAAGCTTTTCACTTGGACCTTCATGACACAAGCACATGGTTAGGGACAGCTTGATTTAGCCGCTTAGGCCTGGATTTTATTTCCTTGGGCCCTCCTATCCATTGATGCTCAAAGCCTTGGATCCTTTTTACCCTTGCCTTTTGGTTTTAAGGGCTATTGGCTTTTTCTGCTTGCTTTTTCTTTTTCTTTCTAAAATTTTTTTTTTGGCAAGCTTTTGCTTTTTCACTGCTTTTTCTTGCTTCAAGAATCAATTTCATGATTTTTCAGATCATCAATAACATTTCTCTTTGTTCATCATTCTTTCAAGAGCCAACAATTTTAACATTCATAAACAACAAGATAAAAAATATGCACTGTTCAAGCATTCATTCAGAAGACAAAAAGTATTGCCACCACATATAAATAATTAGAATTTTCCTTATTAAGAACTCGAAAAAATTAAATTGCCTCTTTATTCTACAAATCTACTATTTTATTCATGTTTGATGATGATGGGAAGAATAAATTATAACTTAATTGGAAATAAAACCAAAATAGATATGCTAATTACTACTACTCCTATATAACTTCTAAGGTAAAATCCTATAATAATACTATCACAGAGTTAAAGCTAGAATTAGAACTTAACAACCTGTATTTTGGGAAGTGGATGTTCCTCTAGTCTGTGGGGTGCCTTCAAGAATTACTTTCTGACACATCAGCTCCCTTAAGTTCACATCCTTGCTCTTCCTGTTCCCTTAGGTGCCATGATCTTGATGAGTTTTAGCTCAGTGATCATGGCAAATCACACCAAACTTAGAGGTTTGCTTGTCCTCAAGCAAAATAAAGGATAGAAGAGGAATAGAGGGAAAGGCAATTTCGAAATCAAAAGACATGATAAGTTGAAAAAGATTTGAAAAAGATTTTAAAAAGATAATTGAGTTTTGAAAACAAACTTTAAAAGAGTTGGATTGGATTGGAAAAAAATTTGGCTGTATGGATTAAGATATATTTGATATTTTTGAAAAAGGGATTTTAGAAATTAAGGTTCTTAGAAAACTAATTTGATTTTGAAGGATGACATTTTGAAACATGTGTATGCAAGAAATCATGAATTGGAACTTAAAAATTTAGAAAAATTGTAAAGAAAAGTGAATTTTACCTCCTCCCCACCATCCTGGCGTTAAACGCCCAAACGATGCATGTTTTGGGCGTTTAACGCCCAATTGCTGCTTCTCCTGGGCGTTCAACGCCCAGCTGATGCTTCTTTCTGGCGTTGAACGCCAGGAAGTCCTTTGTCACTGGGCGTTTTTCTGAACGCCCAGGATGCTAACACTCTGGCGTTAAACGCCCAGAAGGTGCTTCTTTCTGGCGTTTAACGCCAGGAAGATGCTCCTTTCTGGCGTTTAACGCCCAGATGGCTACCCTTACTGGCGTTGAACGCCCAGTGGGTGCTTCTTTTGGGCGTTCAACGCCCAAAATCTTTCTTACTGGCTTTTTCACGCCAGTGAGCTTCCAAATTTTCCTGTAACTCTGTAAATTCAATCAATTGCTATTTTTACCCTTTGAAGATACTTGGACACATACCTGTAAAAAAAAAAAAGAAAATTTATTTAATTAGTAAATAAACTTTGTAAATGGCTGGGTTGCCTCCCAGCAAGCGCTTCTTTATTGTCTTTAGCTGGACTACCACTGAGTTCTAATCAAGTCTCAGTTTCGAGCATTCTTGCTCGAAGTTACTTTCAAGATAATGTTTAATTCTCTGTCCATTAACAATGAACTTTTTGTTGGATTCATTATCCTGAAGCTCTACGTATCCATATGGTGATACGCTTGTAATCACATATGGACCTCTCCACCGGGATTTTAATTTCCCGGGGAATATTTTGAGCCTGGAATTAAATAGCAGAACTTTCTGCCCTGGCTCAAAGACTCTGGATGACAATTTCTTATCATGCCATCTTTTTGCTTTCTCTTTGTAAATTTTTGCATTCTCGAAAGCGTTGAGTCTAAATTCCTCTAGCTCATTTAACTGAAGCAATCGTTTTTCTCCAGCTAATTTGGCATCAAGGTTTAGGAATCTGGTTGCCCAATAGGCCTTGTGTTCCAGTTCCACTGGCAAGTGACATGCCTTTCCATACACAAGCTGGTATGGAGAGGTCCCTATAGGGGTCTTGAATGCTGTTCTGTATGCCCACAGGGCATCATCCAAGCTTCTTGCCCAATCCTTTCTACGGTTAATCACAGTCCGTTCCAGGATTCATTTGAGTTCTCTATTTGAGATCTCAGCTTGCCCATTAGTTTGTGGGTGATATGGAGTAGCTACCCTGTGGCTAACTCCATAACGCACCAGAGCAGAGTAAAGCTGTTTATTGCAGAAATGAGTGCCCCCATCACTGATTAACACTCTAGGGATACCAAATCTGCTGAAGATGTGTTTCTGGAGGAATTTTAACACTGTTTTAGTGTCATTGGTGGGTGTTGCAATAGCCTCCACCCATTTGGATACATAATCCACCGCCACCAGAATATAAGTGTTTGAGTATGATGGTGGGAAGGGTCCCATGAAGTCAATGCCCCATACATCAAACAACTCAATTTCCAAGTTCCCTTGCTGAGGCATGGCGTAACTGTGAGGTAGATTGCCAGATCTTTGGCAACTGTCACAATTAAGCACAAATGCTCGGGAATCTTTATAGAGAGTGGGCCAATAGAAGCCACTTTGGAGGACCCTTGTGGCTGTTCGCTCACTTCCAAAATGTCCTCCATACTGTGATCCATGGCAGTGCCATAAAATCTTTTGCGCTTCTTCCTTAGGCACACATCTACGGATTACTCCGTCTGCACATCTCTTGAAGAGATATGGTTCATCCCAAAGATAGTACTTTGCATCTGTGATTAATTTCTTTGATTGCACCCTACTATACTCTTTGGGTATGAATCTCACTGCCTTGTAGTTTTCAATATCTGCAAACCATGGCACTTCCTGGATGGCAAAGAGTTGCTCATCCGGAAAAGTTTCAGAGATCTCAGTGAGGGGGAGGGACGCCCCTTCCACTGGTTCTATTCGGGACAGGTGATCTGCTACTTGATTCTCTGTCCCTTTTCTGTCTCTTATTTCTATATCAAACTCTTGCAGAAGCAACACCCATCTGATGAGTCTGGGTTTTGAATCCTGCTTTGTGAGTAGATATTTAAGAGCAGCATGATCAGTGTACACAATCACTTTTGATCCTACTAAATAGGATCTGAATTTGTCAATGGCGTAAACCACTGCAAGTAGCTCTTTTTCTGTGGTTGTGTAATTCTTCTGTGCATCATTTAGAACACGGCTGGCATAGTAAATGACGTGCAGAAGCTTGTCATGCCTTTGTCCCAACACTGCACCAATGGCATGGTCACTGGCATCACACATTAGTTCAAATGGTAATGTCCAGTCTGGTGCAGAGATTATTGGTGCTGTAACCAATTTAGCTTTCAGAGTCTCAAATGCCTGCAGACACTCTTCATCAAAGATAAATGGCGTGTCAGCAGCTAGCAGGTTGCTCAGAGGTTTGGCGATTTTTGAAAAATCCTTTATAAACCTCCTATAGAATCCTGCATGCCCCAGAAAGCTTCTGATTGCCTTAACATTGGCAGGTGGTGGTAATTTTTCAATTACTTCTACCTTAGCTTGATCCACCTCTATTCCCTTGTTCGAAATTTTGTGCCCAAGGACAATTCCTTCAGTCACCATAAAGTGACATTTTTCCCAGTTTAAAACCAGGTTAGTCTCTTGGCATCTCTTTAGAACAAGTGCTAAATGGTTAAGGCAGGAGCTGAATGAGTCTCCAAATACTGAAAAGTCATCCATGAAGACTTCCAGGAATTTTTCCACCATATCAGAGAAAATTGAGAGCATGCACCTCTGAAAGGTTGCAGGTGCATTGCACAGGCCAAATGGCATCCTTCTGTATGCAAATACTCCAGATGGGCAGGTGAATGCCGTTTTCTCCTGATCCTGGGGATCTACTGCAATTTGATTATAACCTGAATATCCATCCAGGAAGCAGTAGTATTCATGACCTGCTAGTCTTTCTAGCATCTGGTCTATGAATGGTAAAGGAAAATGATCCTTTCTGGTGGCTGTATTGAGCCTTCTATAATCAATGCACATACGCCACCCTGTAACTGTTCTTGTAGGAACCAGTTCATTTTTTTCATTATGAACCACTGTCATGCCACCTTTCTTAGGGACGACTTGGACAGGGCTCACCCAGGGGCTGTCAGAAATAGGATAAATAATCCCAGCCTCTAGTAATTTAGTGACCTCTTTCTGCACCACTTCCTTCATGGCTGGGTTCAGCCGCCTTTGTGGTTGAACCACTGGTTTGGCGTCACCCTCCAGTAAGATCTTGTGCATGCATCTAGCTGGGCTAATGCCCTTAAGATCACTGATGGACCACCCAAGAGCTGTCTTGTGTGTCCTTAGCACTTGAATTAGTGCTTCCACTTCCTGTGGCTCTAAGGTAAAGCTTATGATTACAGGAAAGGTATCACCTTCTCCCAGAAATGCATATTTCAGGGATGGTGGTAATGGTTTGAGCTCGGGTTTAGGAGGTTTATCCTCTTCCTGAGGGATTTTCAGAGGTTCTACTATTCTCTCTGATTCCTCCAGGTCAGGCTGAACATCTTTAAATATGTCCTCTAGCTCTGATTCGAGACTCTCAGCCATATTGACCTCTCTTACCAGAGAGTCAATAATATCAACACTCATGCAATCATTTGGGGTGTCTGGATGTTGCATGGCTTTGACAACATTCAATTTGAACTCCTCCTCATTGACTCTCAAGGTTACTTCCCCTTTTTGGACGTCAATGAGGGTTCGGCCAGTTGCTAGGAAAGGTCTTCCTAGAATGAGAGTTGCACTCTTGTGCTCCTCCATTTCCAGCACCACAAAGTCAGTAGGAAAGGCAAATGGCCCAACCTTGACAATCATGTCCTCAATCACGCCTGATGGGTATTTAATGGAGCCATCAGCAAGTTGAAGACATATCCTGGTTGGTTTGATTTCTTCAGTTAAACCAAGCTTTCTGATAGTAGATGCAGGTATTAGATTGATACTTGCCCCAAGATCACATAAAGCTTGCTTGGTGCAAGTGCCCTCTAATGTGCATGGTATCATAAAGCTCCCAGGATCTTTAAGCTTCTCAGGTAAGCTTTTCAGAATGACTGCACTGCATTCTTCAGTGAGGTAAACTTTTTCAGTTTCCCTCCAATCCTTCTTATGACTTAAGATTTCTTTCATGAACTTAGCATAAGAGGGTATTTGCTCAAGTGCTTCTGCAAATGGAATCTTTATTTCAAGAGTTCTGAGATAGTCTGCAAAGCGGGCAAATTGCTTATCCTGTTCCGCTTGGCGGAGTTTTTGAGGATAAGGCATTTTGGCTTTGTATTCCTCAACCTTAGTTGCTGCAGGTTTATTACCTACAGAAGTGGGTTGGGCAGCCTGTTTAGAAGGGTTGTTATCAGCACTTGTATGTGACTGATCCCCCACTGGTATTTGAATGCCAGTGGTGGGAACTGGAGTGGCGTTAGACGCCACTTCCTTGTTTGTTACTGGCGTTTGAACGCCAGAACCATGCTCCCTTTGGGCGTTCAACGCCGGATTCATGCTTGTTTCTGGCGTTGAACGCCAGGAATGAGCATGGTCTGGGCGTTCAGCGCCAGCTTTATTCCTCTCTGGGCTCTGATTGTCCTCAGAGGGATTTTGAGTATCCATCTGTTCATTTCTTGGTTTCCTGCTGCTTTGAAGTGAGGTATTTAATGTTTTCCCACTTCTTAATTGAACTGCTTGACATTCTTCTGTTATTTGTTCTGACAGTTGCTTTTCTGTCTGCTTTAATTGTGCTTCCATGTTCCTGTTGGCCATTCTTATTTCCTGTAATATTTCCTTGAATTCGGCTAGCTGCTGAGTTAGAAAATCTAATTGCTGATTGAATTCATTAGCCTGATCCACTGGACTGAGTTCTGCAGTTACTGTTTTAGCTTCTTCTTTCATAGAGGATTCACTGCTTAGGTACAGATGCTGATTTCTGGCAACTGTATCAATAAGCTCTTGAGCCTCTTCAATTGTTTTTCTCATATGTATAGATCCACCAGCTGAGTGGTCTAGAGAAATCTGAGCTTTTTCTGTAAGCCCATAGTAGAAGATGTCTAATTGCACCCATTCTGAAAACATTTCAGAGGGGCATTTTCTTAGCATCTCTCTGTATCTTTCCCAGGCATCATAAAGAGATTCATTATCTCCTTGTTTGAAGCCTTGGATGCTTAGCCTTAGCTGTGTCATCCATTTGGGAGGGAAATAGTGATTCAGAAATTTTTCTGACAGCTGTTTCCATGTTTTTATGCTGTTCTTAGGCTGGTTATTTAACCACCTCTTAGCTTGATCTTTTACAGCAAATGGAAACAGTAATAATCTGTAGACATCCTGATCCACTTCCTTATCATGTACTGTGTCAGCAATTTGCAAAAATTGTGCCAGAAACTCTGTAGGTTCTTCATGTGGAAGACCAGAATACTGGCAGTTTTGCTGCACCATGATAATGAGCTGAGGATTCAGCTCAATGCTACTAGCTCCAATGGAGGGTATACAGATACTACTCCCATATGAAGCAGTAGTGGGGTTAGCATATGACCCCAGAGTCCTCTTGGACTGTCCATTCCCACTTAATTCCATGTTGGAATAAAAGAAATGGTATATATGTTGATATTGTTTATTTTATAAAAATTAATTTTTATAAAATAAAATAAAAACGAAAAAAAAGTGGAAATATTTTGAAATTGAAAATTGAATTTTTATGTAAAATTTTCGAAAAATGTAGTTCAAAATTAGTTAGAAAATAAGAAAAATATATATTTTTTTTTTGAATTTTGAATTTTATGATGAAAAAGAAAAACATACAAAAGACACAAGACTTAAAATTTTTAGATCTAATGTTCCTTATTTTCGAAAATTTTTGGAGGGAAAACACCAAGGAACACCAAACTTAAAAATTTTAAGATCAAGACACAAGAAAAACTCAAGAACACCTTGAAGATTCACAAGAACACCAAGAACAAAAGGAAGAACACCAAACTTAAAATTTTTAGAAAACTTTAATAAAATTTTCGAGAATTATAAAAAGATTAGCAAGAAAACACCAAACTTAAAGTTTGGCACAAGATTAAATCAAGAAAAGTTATTTTTGAAAAAAGGTTCCAAAGCGTATACCCAATTATCAAGAATATAAACCAATACTCTAGCCAATTGGGAATAAATGTAACACTTGTTCTAGATATTCCAATTAATGCTTTAAAAAGAACACAAGTGAAACAAGAAAAGACACAAAGCAAGAAAAACTCAAGATTAAACAAGAAAAATAAGCAAGAACAACTTGAAGATCAATGAAGAACAAAGAACACAAGTCGAAATTTTTAAATAAAAATATGAGATATGCAATTGACACCAAACTTAGAACAAGACACTAAACTTCACGAAAATTAGCAATTAATTAAAAGAAAATTAATAAATTTTGAAAAGAAATTTTTGAAAAGAAACTATCCTATCAAGATCTAATGACTCTATAACAATAAAAAAATAAAAATAAAATATTACTAATCTAAAAAATAAAATAAGCCTTCAATTGTCCAAACTCAATAATCCCCGGCAACGGCGCCAAAAACTTGGTGCACGAATTTGTGATTCGCACAACTAACCAGCAAGTGCACTGGGTCGTCCAAGTAATACCTTACGTGAGTAAGGGTCGATCCCACGGAGATTATTGGCTTGAAGCAATCAATGTTTATTTTATTAATCTTAGTCAGGAAGCCAATAGGATTAAAAGTGAAATTACAAGATTTGATTATAAAAATAAAAGGGAATAACAGTGTTACTTGTTGTGCAGTAATGAGAAAATATGTTGGAGTTTTGGAGATGCTTTGTCCTTTGAACTTCAACTCTTCCTTGAAATCCTTCAACACACGCAAGGTCCTTCCATGGTAAGCTCTATGTAGGGTGTCACCGTTGTCAATGGCTACCTCCCATCCTCTCAGTGAAAACGTTCCTATGCTCTGTCACAGCACGGCTAATCATCTGTCGGTTCTCAATCAGGTTGGAATAGAATCCATTGATTCTTTTGCGTCTGTCACTAACGCCCAGCCCTCAGGAGTTTGAAGCACGTCACAGTCACTCAATCCCGGAATCCTACTCGGAATACCACAGACAAGGTTTAGACTTTCCGGATTCTCATGAATGCCGCCATCAATCCGGCTTATACCACGAAGATTCTGATTAAGGAATCTAAGAGATATTCATTCAATCTGATGTAGAACGGAGGTGGTTGTCAGGCACACGTTCATGGATTGAGGAAGGTGATGAGTGTCACGGATCATCACCTTCTTCACAATTAAGCGCGAATAAACATCTTAGATAAGAACAAGCGTGTTTGAATGGAAAACAAAGGAATTGTATTAAATCATCGAGACGCTGCAGAGCTCCTCACCCCCAACAATGGAGTTTAGAGACTCATGCCGTCAAAAGGTATGTAATTCAGATCTGAAAATGTCATTAGGTACAAGATAAGTCTCTAAAAGTTGTTTAAATAGTAAACTAGTAACCTAGGTTTACAGAAAATGAGTAAACAAAGATAATTGGTGCAGAAATCCACTTCTGGGGCCCACTTGGTGTGTGCTGGGGCTGAGACTAAAGCTATCCACGAGTAGAGGCCTTTCTTGGCGTTAAACTCCAGGTTATGACGTGTTTTGGGCGTTCAACTCCGGATCATGACGTTTTTCTGGCGTTTAACTCCAGACAGCAGCATGAACTTAGCGTTCAACGCCAAGTTACGTCGTCTATCTTCGCGCTAAGTATGGACTATTATATATTGCTGGAAAGCCCTGGATGTCTACTTTCCAACGCCGTTGAGAGCGCGCCAATTGGACTCCTGTAGCTCCAGAAAATCCATTTCGAGTGCAGGGAGGTCAGGATCCAACAGCATCAGCAGTCCTTTTTCAGCCTAACTCAGATTTCTGCTCAGCTTCCTCAATTTCAGCCAGAAAATACCTGAAATTACATGAAAATACACACACTCATAGTAAAGTCCAGAAATATGATTTTTGCCTAAAAACTAATAATATTTAACTAAAAACTAATAAAACATACTAAAATCTACATGAAATTATCCCCAAAAAGCGTATAAAATATCCGCTCATCAGTCTGCACCCCGTTCGTATGTGCACTTTAACCTGAATCTTGTGTACGAGACTCCCGTTGTGTGGCTACTTGATGAGGTACCAGAGGGACGTCCTATGGCAATGTCTGATCGTGCAGAGGAATAGCAGATGATGTCCTACCTTTGGTGACGTTCACTTGACTTGTGTTTTGAAGACTTAGAACGTACTTTCCCTCGCTTTAGTAGTTTAGAGGGACTAGGCAAGTATAGAGTCTAGGCTAGCCTGGGTGCCAGCTTAGGGACTTCTTGAACAGGTCAGGACCTGGGATGTTGTATATATATATATATATATATATATATATATATAGATATTATTTAGCTATATTTAGGGGTGTTCTAACTGAAAGTCTATACTCTAATAAAGGCTGGATCACTGAATCTTGTTAGCTGCTTGTGATGTATTTATATGTGGTTGTTTATAACTGTTTTATCTGTTATTATTTGTGAATTGATTATAAATGATTATGTTTATTAATCCAAACATTTTCAAAAAAAAAATACACCTCGCAAATTAACTACGCTTTTAACAACGAATCAGGCTCATATGATAAATAATAGATAATAACTAGGAAGACAAATTGGTAGCGTTCAGTTTCTGGTGTGTCCTAGGCGTACTGAAAATTGGGTCGTTACATGATGGAGATTGGATTTTAATCCCACTTTGTTAACCTCTAACTATGGAGGCAAGTTAAGTGGATGAATTAATTCCAATTTTCAATCAACAATGAGTTTGACAAATCAAGAGTTACCAATTATTTAACCAAGGACAAAAGGGGAAAAAGTAAAATTGCTAGAGTGAAAATATCCTCAGATGGGAAGTAACAATAACTTAAATCAAAGAGAGCAATAGTAAACTGAAATACCTCAAATATCATTAATAAACTAATATAGTTCCAACATGAGAAATTCCATAAGCCAATTGGGCAATAGCAATCAAACACAATAAAAGTTTCAGAGTAATCAAAATATAAACGAGAGAATTAAATAATAAAAGGAATATTGAACCTGGATTGAGAGTCACTCTTGAAAGCTAAGAGAAGTCCTAAATCCTAATTTCTAAAAACACTACCTAAATCCTAAAGAGAGAGAGAGAACCTCTCTCCAAACTAGATCTAAATCATGGAAAAGTGAATTCTCAGAGCTTTCCTGAATGGATTCATTCCCTCACTTCATAACCTCTGGTCTATGCCTTCTGGACTTGGATTTGGGCCAAAAAGGGCCTCAGGACTCGTTATGAGCATTTTCTGCAATTTCTCGTGCGTGGCCTCTGTCACGTGTCCGCGTGGGTCACGCGGTCGCGTCAACTGGAGCTTTTCCTTGCCACGCGGTCGCATCAGTCATGCGACCGCGTCATGTGCGTTCTGCTTAAGGCGTGCGGTCGCGTCAGTCATGCCGCCGTGTCGCTGCTGATTCGTGCTTGGCACGCGATCGCGTCGTCCATGCGATCGCGTGGACACCAGTTTCCTTAAAGCTCCGTTTTGTTTTTTCCTTCCATTTTAGTATGTTTCCTTTTCCATCCTTTAAGTCATTCTGCCTTAGAAAATCTGAAACTACTCAACACACTAATCACGGCATCGAATGGAAATAAAGGTAATTAAAATAATTAATTTTCAAAGCTTAGGAAACATGTTTTTCACAATATGACATAATAAGGAAGGGAAAGTAAAACTCTGCAATTAGTGTGAATAAGTAGGTGAAGGATTGTATAAATCACTCAAATTAAGCACAAAAGAACTCATGAAATATGGGTTTATCAGTGGCACATAAACTAGTTTTGAACTTAACCCTTTAATTGGAATCAAATGACAAAGGAATTAGCGGTTGATGAAGGTTAGAGAAGACTAAAAAGGTCTAAAGTATTAGGGTTTAGTCACATATAGTTTGCCATGAATTGAATATTGCATGATTAAAATAGTTTGTAAGAAAAGTTAATCTGGAAAATAAATATCTTTGAAACCTTAACTGTTTTCTCCATATATTTCACAACCTATTTACTACTTGCTTTATTAATTCTCTGAATTTACTGTTTGATGCAATTGAACTCTCAAAGCACCATTTTCTATTTGTCAAACAAAGTAAATCACTCAATCATTGTCGCTTAGTCCATCAATCCTCGTGGGATCGACCTCATTCACTTGAAGTACTACTTGATACGACCCGGTGCACTTGATTGTTAGTTTGTGACTTATAAATTTCGCACCAAGTTTTTGTCGCCGTTGCCGGGGATTGTCTGTGATTGACAACTACTGGTTGTTTGATTTCTTAGATTAGGTGTTTTTGCTTTAATTTCATTTAACTTATTTCTTCAAAATTAAAAATAATTTATTTTGATTTATTTTATTTAAAATTTTTTTTGCTTAATTTCTGAAATTAAGTTTGGTGTTCCCTTAGTTGTTTTATTCTTCCTAGTTATTTTACTTATTGAGTTTAAATTTTATATTCCTTTTTGCTGATTAGTTATTTTATTTTCTTAATTATTCAGTTTATTTTTTTATTTTATTTTTCTTTTATTTTCATTGTCTTTTATATTTTATTTTATTTTTCTTTATGTTCTTTCTTCTTTGCTTGCCTGTTTACCACATGGTGCGTTTAATTCTGTTTGGTGTTTTGTGCTGAGAAAAAATAATGGAAAGAGATCACATGAGTTACTATTCACACACAAGGAGTGATTCTTATTATTGTGGATAGAGGAACTATCCAAATTTTGGTTGGAAAAGTCAAAACCAAAGAAACTTCAGTGCCCCATGTTCCAACTATCAAGAACCACCATCTCCATATTCATATCAAGAACCACCATCTCTCTATCCATATCAAGAACCATCATCTTTCTACCCATATCAAGAGCCATCATCTCCCTATTCATACCAAGAACCATCCTCTTTTTACTCTTATCAAGAACCATCATCTCCTTCTTATTTATATCAAGAGTCACCGTGTCCTTATTCATATCAAGAACCATCAGCTCTTGAGCTTCTCATGAAAGAATGCATACATGATATGAAGATGAGTGTTAAAAATATAGAGAAATATATGGAGTTGATTATCGAGCCCCAAGAAGAGGAACAAGCAAATTCCTTCCCAAGAGATACAATGTAAGATCCTATGGAAGAAAGTGAGGAAATCAATCAAAGGAGTTCATACTCCATCGAATTAGAGAACTTTCCACCCTCACACATGGAAGAAGAGGAAGATGCAAAAACAAAGGAGGAAGCCATGCACACTCCATGCTTGCACATTCCAATAATTCCAGAGGAAGCCATCCAAGTCCCTTTAATTCTATGCATGCAAGCTCCTGAGAAGAAAAATCTGAATGCACTACCCACATTTGAATTGTAGTCTTCTCCCCCAACACTTGAATATGCTTTCCTTGGTCCTAATGAATTAGAGAGTTGTATGGGAGTTGCTTTTTAGTGGGTATCATTTTTCTTCTCATGTCCACTAAAGTCATTTCTCTTAACTAACTGGAAAAAGAGGAAGAAAAAGCAACAATCAACCATCAAGCTAATGACGTTAAAGAAGCGCTTGTTGGGAGGTAACCCAACTACTAGTATCCTTGGTTTTGCAGTTACTTTGGTTTTAAATTACTTTATCTCAATTTTTTTTTATAATTTTTCTTATTTTACATGTAGTTTGGTCATGCAGAGTGATTAGAACAGGAACAAGAGCAATTAAAAGGAATTTTTGACACCCTAGAATTTTTCTTTTCTTGGGGACAAGCAAACTTTTAAGTTTGGTGTTGTAGAGTGCACTCTCTATTTACCTTATCATCAGTGGCACCATGGAGAGATGAATGTTCTTCATGAAGGAGCACAGCCGGAGGAATGAGATGGCCACTGATGAGCGGATAATTTGTATACTTTTTGGCATTGTTTTTAGTATGTTTTTGATATCTTTTAGTTAGATTTTAGTATATTTTTATTAGTTTTTATTTAAAATTCACTTTTCTGGACTTTACTATGAGTTTGTGTGTTTTTCTGTGATTTCAGGTATTTTCTGGCTGAAATTGAGGGACTTGAGCAAAAATCTGATTCAGAGACCAAAAAGGACTGCAGATGCTGTTGGATTCTGACCTCCCTGCACTCGAAGTGGATTTTCTGGAGCTACAGAAGCCCAATTGGCGCGCTCTCAACGGCGTTGGAAAGTAGACATCCAGGGCTTTCCGGCAATATATAATAGTCCATACTTTATCCAAGATTTGATGGCCCAAACCCGCGAAGCAATCCGGCCTCAGAAATTCCAGCGTTAAACGCCGGAACAGGAATAAAAGTTGGAGTTAAACGCCCAAACTGGCATGGGAGCTGGCGTTTAACTCCAGAAAACGTCTCTACACGAATTTCCTTGATTGCTCAGCCCAAGCACACACCAAGTGGGCCCGGAAGTGGATTTTTATGTCATTTACTCATCTATGTAATAGTTTTCTATAAGTAGGACCTTTTACTATTGTATAGGAGAGTCGAAGAGACGACATCTAAGTAGCTATCTTTGTTTTATGCTATCTTAGACCTTTGGGAGGCTGGCCATTCGGCCATGCCTAACCTTTGTTCTTATGTATTTTCAACGGTGGAGTTTCTACACACCATAGATTAAGGGTGTGGAGCTCTGCTGTACCTCGAGTATTAATGCAATTACTATTGTTCTTCCATTCAACTCCGCTTGTTCTTTATCTAAGATATCACTTGTTCTTCAACCTATGAACAAGATGACTGACAACCATTCTTGTTCTACAAGCATTCAAGGCTTTAGTGAATATCTCTTGGATTTCTGATTGCATGATGCATGGTTGATCGCCTGACAACCGAGTGCTCGTCTGACAAACGAGCCAGCCATTCCATGAGATCAGAGTCTTCGTGGTATAGGCAAGAACTGATGGCGGCATTCAAGAGAATCCGGAAGGTCTAACCTTGTCTGTGGTGTTCTGAGTAGGATTCAATGACTGAATGACTGTGACGTGCTTCAAACCTGTAACCTACTGGGCGTTAGTGACAGACGCAAAAGAGTGATTCTATTCCGGTAGGGGAGGGAACCAAACCGGTGATTGGCGGCACTGTGACAGAGTGCTCTGCATTAGCTTTCACTGCGCGGATGGGAGGTAGCTGCTGACAACAGTGAGACCCTACACAAGTTTGCCATGGAAAGGAGTAAGAAGGATTGGATGAAGACTGTAGGAAAGCAGAGAGACGGAAGGGAAGGCATCTTCATACACTTGTCTGAAGCTCATACACCAATGATATACATAAGTATCTCTATCTTTACCTCTTCTGTTATTTTCGTTCATCATCATCATACATTTGAGTCTGCCTGACTAAGATTTACAAGATGACCATAGCTTGCTTCAATACTAACAATCTCCGTGGGATCGACCCTTACTCACGTAAGGTTTTATTACTTGGACGACCCAGTACACTTGCTGGTTAGTTGTGCGAAGTTGTGTAATGCCATGGTATTAGGCGCACCAAGTTTTTGGCGCCGTTGCCGGGGAATTAAATGTCCTAACTACAGTTTCGCATTTGTTCCCTGCAATAACAGTGCCATATTTTGATCCGGCAACAACACCAAGTTTTTGGCGCCGTTGCCGGGGATTGTTCATGTTTTGAGCAAGCTTGTGGTAACATCAGATGCCAAGATCCGGCAACAACATCAAGTTCTTGGTGTTATTGCCCGGGATTGTTTAGGCTGGACAACTGACGGTTCATCTTGTTGCTTAGATTAGGTATTTTTTTTCGAAATTCTTGAAGGTGAATTCTAGAGTTTCATGATGATTTGTTGAAATCTGGCTGGCTGAGAAGCCATGTCTAATCTGATTGGACCGAGGTTTCAACTTATCACCACAAGAGCTTGTTGATTTCGTATCAATCTTGCTCTTGGAGCAGTGATTTGCTAAGATTTGGCTGACCTTTGGTCATGTCTAGTGTTTTGGACCGAAGCTTTCCTTGGAAGCTTGGCTGGCTGTGAAGCCATGTCTAATTCCTGGACCGGAGTCTTAGACTAGCATTGCACTGATTCCTGGAATTCTCATTAAGAATTTTGATGCCTTTTTCCACTTAATTTTCGAAAAACACAAAAAAATTTATAAAACCATAAAAAGACCAAAAAGATTTTATGTTTCTTGTTTGAGTCTAGAGTCTCATCTTAAGTTTAGTGTCAAATGCATGTTTTTGTTATAATTTTCGAATTCATGCATATATTTCTTGTTTTGATCTTTGAATTCTATTGACTTGAAGTATTTTGTGTGTCTCATATGCATTCTCATATTGTTAGTGTCAGTAGTGCACAAACTGCTAAGTTTGGTGTCTTGCATGCATTTTTATTTGATTCTTGTTGCATTTTGATTAATAGAAAAATCCAAAAAATATTTTTAATTTGAGTCTTTTCAAGTCAAGGATACAAGGAATTGAAGATTCAGAACCAACTGCAGAGGAATTATACAGAAAAAGCTGAGCATTCAAAAATGCCCAGTGAAGAAGGCAGACTGGCGTTTAAACGCCAGCCAGGGCACCTGGTTGGGCGTTTAACGCCCAAAAGGGGTGCATTTTGGGCGTTAAACGCCAGAATGTATACCATTCTGGGCGTTTAACGCCAGGATGGTGCCAGGGGGAAGATTTTGTTTTCAAAATCAATTTTTCTTAGTTTTTCAAATCAAATCTTTTTCAAATCAAATCTTTTCAATCAAATGTTTTCAAATTCAATTTCTTTCCTTTTAAAAAGATACTTACCAACAATTAATGATTTGATTGAACATCACAAGATTGTTGCCTTTTCTGTTGAGAGAGGTTTAAATGTTTCAATCATATCTTTTCTTGTTAGGCAAGTCATCAATTTTCAAAATCATATCTTTTCAAATTGTTTTCAAATCATATCTTTTAAAAATGTTTTCAAATCATATCTTCTCAATCACATCTTTGTTAAACCCATAACTTTTCAATTAAATCTTTTTAACCACATCTTTTTCAAAATAGTTCTCAATCAAATCTTTTAATTTCTAATTTCAAAATCTTTTTCAAAAATCACTTTATCTCTTTTCCACTTTGATTTTTCGAAAATCAATTAACATTTTTCAAAATGTTTTCAAATTTTTTTAATTGAATTTTCGAAAATTCTCTTCCCTCCTTCCCACATCCTTCTATTTATGGAGTACTACTCCTTCTAAATGCACAATTCGAATTTATCTATTAAAATTCGAATTCTCCTTCTCCTTCTTCTTACTATTTCTCTTTTCCTCTGACATTTCAAGGAATCTCTATACTGTGACATAGAGGATTCCACATTCTCTTCTTCTTTTTCTATTTCTTATGAGCAGAAGCAGAGACAAAGGCATTCTTGTTGAAGCTGATCCTGAACCTGAAAGGACCTTGAAGAGAAAGCTAAGAGAAGCCAAAGCACAACTCTCTTTAGAGGGCTTGACCGAATTCTTCAAGGGAGAAGACATGGCAGCCGAAAACAACAACAATGCCAACAATGCAAGGAAGGTGCTTGGTGACTTTACTGCACCTACTCCTGATTTCTATGGGGAAGCATCTCAATCCCTGCCATTGGAGCAAACAACTTTGAGCTTAAGCCTCAATTAGTTTCTCTAATGCAACAGAATTGCAAGTTTCATGGACTTCCAATGGAAGATCCTCATCAGTTTTTAGCTGAGTTCTTGCAAATCTGTGACACAGTCAAGACTAATGGGGTTAACCCTGAGGTCTATAGACTGATGCTATTCCCTTTTGCTGTGAGAGACAGAGCTAGAATATGGTTGGACTCTCAACCTAAGGAAAGCCTGGACTCTTGGGAAAAGCTAGTCAATGCCTTCTTGGCAAAGTTCTTTCCTCCACAAAGATGGAGTAAGCTTAGAGTGGAAGTCCAAACCTTCAGACAGAAGGATGGAGAATCCCTCTATGAAGCTTGGGAAAGATACAAACAATTAATCAGAAGATGTCCATCTGACATGCTTTCTGAATGGAGCATCATAGGTATTTTCTATGATGGTCTCTCTGAACTATCCAAGATGTCTTTGGATAGCTCTGCAGGAGGATCTCTTCATTTGAAGAAGACGCCTGCAGAAGCTCAAGAACTGATTGAAATGGTTGCAAATAACCAATTCATGTACACTTCTGAGAGGAATCCTGTGAACAATGGGACTGGTCAGAAGAAAGGAGTTCTTGAGATTGATGCTCTGAATGCCATATTGGCTCAGAACAAAATATTGACTCAACAAGTCAATTTGATTTCTCAAAGTCTGTCTGGAATGCAAAATGCACCAAACAGTACTAAGGATGCTTCATCTGAGGAAGAAGCCTATGATCCTGAGAACCCTTCCATGGAAGAGGTGAATTACCTAGGAGAACCCTATGGTAATACCTATAATTCTTCATGGAGAAATCACCCAAACCTCTCATGGAAGAATCAAGAGAGACCTCAACAAGGTTTCAATAATAATGGTGGAAGAAACAGGCTTAGCAATAGCAAGCCTTTTCCATCATCTTCTCAGCAACAGACAGAGAGTTCTAAGCAGAATAATTCTGACTTAGCAACCATGGTCTCTGATCTAATAAAGACCACTCAAAGTTCATGAATGAAACAAGATCCTCCATTAGAAACTTGGAAGGACAAGTGGGTCAGCTGAGCAAGAAAATTACTGAACTTCCTCCAAGCACTCTCCCAAGTAACACTGAAGAAAATCCAAAAGGAGAGTGCAAAGCCATCAATATGGCCGAATTCTGGGAGGAAGAAGAGGCAGTGAACGCCACTAAGGAAGACCTCAATGGGCGTGCACTGGCCTCCAGTGAGTTCCCCAATAAGGAACCTTGGGAATCTGAGGCTCAAACTGAGACCATAGAGATTCCCTTGGACTTACTACTGCCTTTCATGAGCTCTGATGAGTATTCTTCCTCTGAAGAGGATGAGTATGTCACTGAAGAGCAAGTTGCTAAATACCTTGGAGCAATCATGGAGCTAAATGACAGTTATTTGGAAATGAGACTTGGGAAGATGAACCTCCCTTGCTCACCAAAGAACTGGATAACTTGTCTAGGCAGAAACTGCCTCAAAAGAGGCAGGATCCTGGGAAGTTTTCTATACCTTGTACCATAGGCACCATGACCTTCAAGAAGGCCTTGTGTGACTTAGGGTCAAGTGTGAACCTCATGCCCCTCTCTGTAATGGAGAAATTAGGGATCTTTGAGGTGCAAGCTGCAAAAATCTCACTAGAGATGGCAGACAACTCAAGAAAACAAGCCTATGGACTTGTAGAGGATGTTCTGGTTAAGGTTGAAGACCATTACATCCCTACTGATTTCATAGTCCTAGAGACTGGGAAGTGCATGGATGAATCCATCATCCTTGGCAGACCATTCCTAGCCACAGCAAAGGCTGTGATTGATGTTGATGGAGGAGAGTTGATCATTCAAGTGAATGAAGAATCCATGGTGTTTAAGGCCCAAGGATATCCCTCTATCATCATGGAGAAGAGCATGAAGAGCTTCTCTCAAAACAGAGCCAAGCAGAGCCCCCACAGTCAAACTCTAAGTTGGTGTTGGGAGGCCACAACCAAACTCTAAGTTTGGTGTTGAACCCCCACATTCAAACTCTAAGTTTGGTGTTGGGAAGGTCCAACACGGTTCTGAGCATTTCTGAGGCTCCATGAGAGACCTCTGTCAAGCTAGTGACAGTAAAGAAGCGCTTGTTGGGAGGCAACCCAATGATTTATAATTAATTATTTTCTTTTGTTATTTTATCTTTTTTGTAGGTTGATGATCATAAGAAGTCATAAAAATAATGAAAAAAGCAAAAACAGAATGAAAAACAGGAAGAAAAACAGCACACCCTGGAGGAAGATGCTGCTGGCGTTCAAACGCCAGTCAGCCTAGCAGATGGGCGTTTAACGCCCAGTCTGGCACCTTTCTGGGCGTTTAACGCCAGAAAGGGGCACCAAACTGGCGTTAAACGCCAGTAAAGGTATAAAACCTGGCGTTAAACGCCAGGAATGGGCACCAGCCCGGCGTTTAACGCCAGAATTGGCCCAAAACGTGGATTTTGGTGCCAATTGGTGCAGGGATGCCTTTTCCTTGACACTACAGGATCTGTGGACCCCACAGGACCCTACTACAGGATCTGTGGACCCACAGGACCCTACAATCACTCTCTCTTCTTCCCCCATTCACCAATCACCTCAACACCTCTTCCCCAAAAACCCCACCTATCAAATCCCATCTTTCTCTTCACCACTCACATCCACCTTCATAAAACCCCACCAACCTCACACTTCAAATTCAAACCACTTTCCCTCCCAAACCCACCCTCAAATGACCGAACTTTCATCCCCCTCTCTCCTATATAAACCCCTCTTTACACCCTTCATTTCCACACAACCTAAACACCACTTCTTCCCCCTTTGGCCGAATACACCTCCATCTCCCTCTTCCTCATTTCTTCTTCTTCTACTCCCTTCTTTCTTCTTTTGCTCGAGGACGAGCAAACATTTTAAGTTTGGTGTGGTAAAAGCGTTGCTTTTTCGTTTTTCCATAACCATTATGGCACCAAAGGCCGGAGAAACCTCTAAAAAGAGGAAAGGGAAGGCAAAGGCTTCCACCTCCGAGTCATGGGAGATGGATAGATTCCCCTCAAAGGTGCATCAAGACCACTTCTATGAAGTTGTGGCCTTGAAGAAGGTGATCCCCGAAGTCCCTTTTTCACTCAAAAAAAAGGTGAATATCCGGAGATCCGCCATGAGATCCGAAGAAGAGGTTGGGAAGTACTTACCAACCCCATTCAACAAGTCGGAATCTTGATGGTTCAAGAGTTCTATGCCAATGCATGGATCACCAAGAACCATGACCAAAGTGTGAACCCGAATCCAAAGAATTATCTTACTATGGTTCGGGGGAAATACTTGGATTTCAGTCCGGAGAGTGTGAGGATGGCGTTCAACTTGCCCATGATGCAAGGAGATGAGCATCCTTACACTAGAAGGGTCAACTTTGATCAAAGGTTGGACCAAGTCCTCACAGTCATATGTGAAGAGGGCGCACAATGGAGGCAAGACTCAAGAGGAAAGCCGGTTCAATTAAGAAGGCATGACCTCAAGCCCGTGGCTAGAGGATGGTTAGAGTTCATACAACGCTCAATCATTCCCACTAGCAACCGGTCCGAAGTGACCATAGACCGGGCCATCATGATCCATAGTATCATGATTAGAGAAGAAATAGAAGTTCATGAGGTTATAGCTCAAGAACTCTATAAAGTGGCGGACAAGACCTCCACTTTGGCAAGATTAGCCTTTCCTCACCTCATTTGTCACCTCTGTTATTCAGTTGGAGTTGACATAGAGGGAGACACCCCCATTGATGAGGACAAGTCCATCACTAAACAAAGGATGGAGTACACAAGGGAGCCCTCTCATCATGAGATCCCTGAGACACCTCAAGGGATGCACTTTCCTCCACCACTATTGGGAGCAACTAAACACCTCCCTAGGAGAATTGAGTTCCAACATGGGACAAACTAAGGGTGGAGCACCAAGAACACTCCATCATCCTTCATGAGATTAGAGAAGATCAAAGAATCATGAGGGAGGAGCAACAAAGACAAGAAGAGACATTGAGGAGCTCAAGCACTCCATAGGACCTTCAAAAGCAAGGAAGAGCCGCCATCACTAAGGTGGACCCATTCCTTGATTTCCTTGTTCTTTATCTCTCTGTTTTTCGAATTCTATGCTTTATGTTATCCATGTTTGTGTCTTATGATCATTAGTGTCTTAGTGTCTATGCCTTAAAGTTATGAATGTCCTATGAATCCATCACCTTCTTGAATAAAAATGTGCTTAATTGAAAAAGGAAGAATTGCATGAATTTTGAATTTTATAATAGTTTAATTATTTTGATGTGGTGGCAATATTTTTGTTCTCTGAATGTATGCTTAAACAGTGCATATGTATCTTGAATTTGTGGTTCATGAATGTTGGCTCTTGAAAGAATGATGAAAAAGGAGACATGTTACTGAGGATCTGAAAAATCAATAAAATGATTCTTGAAGCAAGAAAAAGCTATTCAAAAAAAAAAAAAAAATCGAAAAAAAAGAAAGAAAAAGAAAGAATAAGAGTTGTGATCCAAGGTAAATAAGAGTGTGCTTAAGAACCCTGGACACCTCTAATTGGGGACTTTAGCAAAGCTGAGTCACAATCTGAAAAGGTTCACCCAATTATGTGTCTGTGGCATGTATGTATCCGGTGGTAATACT
The DNA here is from genome assembly GCF_014773155.1 of Arachis stenosperma. Classification (NCBI taxonomy): domain Eukaryota; kingdom Viridiplantae; phylum Streptophyta; class Magnoliopsida; order Fabales; family Fabaceae; genus Arachis; species Arachis stenosperma. The sequence continues at coordinate 137,547,260 of NC_080385.1, forward strand.
GGAAGACAGAGTGCTTTGGGCCACAGCCAAGACTCAATAAATAGCTATGTTCAAGAATCATCATACTTCACTAGGAGAATCATTAACACTATCTGGACTCTGAGTTCCTAAAGAAGCCAACCATTCTGGATTTCAAAGGAGAGATTGAGATGCCAAAACTGTTCAGAAGCAAAAAGTTAAAAGCCCCGCTCATCTAATTAATACTGATCTTCACAGATGTTTTTGGAATTCATTGCATATTCTCTTCTTTTTATCTTATTTGATTTTCAGTTGCTTGGGGACAAGCAACAATTTAAGTTTGGTGTTGTGATGAGCGGATAATTTGTATACTTTTGGCATTGTTTTTAGTATGTTTTTGATATCTTTTAGTTAGATTTTAGTATATTTTTATTAGTTTTTATTTAAAATTCACTTTTCTGGACTTTACTATGAGTTTGTGTGTTTTTCTGTGATTTCAGGTATTTTCTGGCTGAAATTGAGGGACTTGAGCAAAAATCTGATTCAGAGACCAAAAAGGACTGCAGATGCTGTTGGATTCTGACCTCCCTGCACTCGAAGTGGATTTTCTGGAGCTACAGAAGCCCAATTGGCGCGCTCTCAACGGCGTTGGAAAGTAGACATCCAGGGCTTTCCAGCAATATATAATAGTCCATACTTTATCCAAGATTTGATGGCCCAAACCCGCGAAGCAATCCGGCCTCAGAAATTCCAGCGTTAAACGCCGGAACAGGAATAAAAGTTGGAGTTAAACGCCCAAACTGGCATGGGAGCTGGCGTTTAACTCCAGAAAACGTCTCTACACGAATTTCCTTGATTGCTCAGCCCAAGCACACACCAAGTGGGCCCGGAAGTGGATTTTTATGTCATTTACTCATCTATGTAATAGTTTTCTATAAGTAGGACCTTTTACTATTGTATGACAGAGTCTGGAGACGACATCTGAGTAGCTATCTTTGTTTTATGCTATCTTAGACCTCTGGGAGGCTGGCCATTCGGCCATGCCTAACCTTTGTTCTTATGTATTTTCAACGGTGGAGTTTCTACACACCATAGATTAAGGGTGTGGAGCTCTGCTGTACCTCGAGTATCAATGCAATTACTATTGTTCTTCCATTCAAATTCCTCTTGTTCTTTATCCAAGATATCACTTGTTCTTCACTCATGAACAAGATGACTGACAACCATTCTTGTTCTACACGCATCCAAGGCTTAGTGAATATCTCTTGGATTTCTGATTGCATGACGCATGGTTGATCGCCTGACAACCGAGTGCTCGTCTGACAAACGAGCCAGCCATTCCATGAGATCAGAGTCTTCGTGGTATAGGCAAGAACTGATGGCGGCATTCAAGAGAATCCGGAAGGTCTAACCTTGTCTGTGGTGTTCTGAGTAGGATTCAATGACTGAATGACTGTGACGTGCTTCAAACCTGTAACCTACTGGGCGTTAGTGACAGACGCAAAAGAGTGATTCTATTCCGGTAGGGGAGGGAACCAAACCGGTGATTGGCGGCACTGTGACAGAGTGCTCTGCATTAGCTTTCACTGCGCGGATGGGAGGTAGCTGCTGACAACAGTGAGACCCTACACAAGTTTGCCATGGAAAGGAGTAAGAAGGATTGGATGAAGACTGTAGGAAAGCAGAGAGACGGAAGGGAAGGCATCTTCATACACTTGTCTGAAGCTCATACACCAATGATATACATAAGTATCTCTATCTTTACCTTTTATGTTATTTTCGTTCATCATCATCATATACATCTGAGTTTGCCTGACTAAGATTTACAAGATGACCATAGCTTGCTTCAATACTAACAATCTCCGTGGGATCGACCCTTACTCACGTAAGGTTTTATTACTTGGACGACCCAGTACACTTGCTGGTTAGTTGTGCGAAGTTGTGTAATGCCATGGTATTAGGCGCACCAAGTTCTTGGAGCCATTACCGGGGATTATTTGAGTTGTGAAAAAGTATTGTTCACAATTTCGCGCACCATATTCCCAACACCAAACTTAGAGTTTGGATATGGGGTTTGGACACCAAACTTAGAGTTTGGTTGTGGCATCACAACACCAAACTTAGAGTTTGACTGTGTGGGCTCTTCTTGACCTTGAACTGAGAGAAGCTCTTCATGCTTACTCTCTTTTGTCACAGAGGGATGGCCATGTGCCTTAAACACAAGGTAGTCCCCATTCAATTGAAGGACTAACTCACCTCTGTTGACATCTATCACAGCTCCTGCTGTGGCTAGGAAAGGTCTTCCTAGGATGATGCATTCATCATCTTCCTTCCTAGTGTCTAGGATTATGAAATCAGTAGGGATGTAAAGGCCTTCAACCTTTACTAACACATCCTCTACCATTCCATATGCTTGCCTCACTGACTTATCTGCCAATTGTAATGAGAACAAAGCAGGTTGTACCTCAATGATCCCCAGCTTCTCCATTACAGAGAGTGGCATAAGATTTATCCCTGACCCCAAATCACATAGAGCTTTTTCAAAGCTCATGGTGCCAATGGTGCAAGGTATTAAGAACTTGCCAGGATCTTGTTTCTTTTGAGGTAGAGTTCTCTGAATCCAAGTATCTAGTTCACTAATGAACAAGGGAGGTTCACTTTCCCAAGTCTCATTACCAAATAGCTTGGCATTCAGCTTCATGATAGCTCCTAAGTATTGAGCAACTTGCTCTCCAATCACATCTTCATCCTTTTCAGAGGAAGAATAGTCCTCAGAGCTCATGAATGGCAGAAGGAGGTTTAATGGAATCTCTATAGTCTCTAGATGAGCCTCAGATTCCTCTGGATCCTTAATAGGAAACTCCTTCTTGCTTGAAGGACGTCCCAGGAGGTCTTTCTCACTAGGATTTTCGTCCCCCTCCTCCCTTGTGCATTCGGCCATATTGACTATGTCAATGGCCTTGCACTCTCCTTTTGGATTTTCTTCTGTATTGCTTGGGAGAATACTGGGAGGAGTTTCAATAACTTTCTTACTCAGCTGGCCCACTTGTGCCTCCAGATTTCTAATGGAGGATCTTGTTTCATTCATGAAACTGAAAGTGGCCTTTAACAGATCAGAGACTATATTGGCTAAATTAGAAGTGTTTTGTTCAGAATTCTCTGTCTGTTGCTGAGAAGATGATGGATATGGCTTGCTATTGCCCAGCCTAGTACGTCCACCATTGTTAAAACCTTGTTGAGGTTTTTGTTGATCCTTCCATGAGAAATTTGGATGATTTCTCCATGATGAGTTATAGGTGTTTCCATAAGGTTCACCCATGTAATTAACCTCTGCCATGGCAGGGTTCTCAGGATCATAAGCTTCTTCAGAAGCTGCCTCTCTAATACTGTTGGATGAATGTTGCAATCCATTCAGATTTTGAGAGATCATGTTGACCTGTTGAGTCAACATTTTGTTCTGAGCCAATATGGCATTCAGAGCATCAATTTCAAGAACTCCTTTCTTCTGAGGTACCCCATTGTTCACGGAATTCCTCTCAGAAGTGTACATGAACTGGTTATTAGCAACCATGTCAATGAGCTCTTGAGCCTCTTCAGGCGTTTTCTTCAGGTGAATAGATCCACCTGCAGAATGGTCCAATGACATTTTCGAAAATTCAGAGAGACCATAATAGAATATATCTAATATGGTCCATTCTGAAAACATGTCAGATGGACATCTTTTGGTCAGCTGCTTGTATCTTTCCCAAGCTTCATAGAGGGATTCACCATCTTTTTGTTTGAAGGTTTGAACATCCACTCGTAGCTTGCTCAGCTTTTGAGGAGGAAAGAATTTATCCAAGAATGCAGTGACAAGCTTATCCCATGAGTCCAGGCTATCCTTGGGTTGTGAATCCAACCATACTCTAGCTCTGTCTCTTACAGCAAAAGGGAAAAGCATGAGTCTGTAGACTTCAGGATCAACTCCATTTGTCTTTACAGTCTCACATATCTGCAAGAACTCAGTTAAAAACTGATAAGGATCTTCAGATGGAAGTCCATAAAACTTGCAATTTTGTTGCATTAAAGCAACTAGTTGAGGCTTAAGCTCAAAGTTATTGGCTCCAATGGCAGGAATGGAGATGCTTCTTCCATCAAACTTGGACGTTGGTTTTGTAAAGTCACCAAGCATTCTCCTTGCATTATTATTATTATTTTCGGCTGCCATCTCTTCCTCTTGTTCGAAATTTTCTAAAAGGTTACTTCTGGATTGTTGTAATTTAGCTTCTCTTAATTTTCTCTTTAGAGTCCTTTCAGGTTCTGGATCAAGTTCAACAAGAGTGCCTTTATCCCTGTTCCTGCTCATATGAAAGAGAAGAAAACAAGAAAAGAAAAGGAATCCTCTATGTCACAGTATAGAGATTCCTTTATGTTAGTAGAAGAAGTAAGGGGTAGAAGAATGAAGAATGTAATATAATGAAAGAAACACAACTGTGAGGATGGCAGAGATGTGAGATGAGATGTTAGGATATGAATGAATAAATGGAATAAGATGGGGGAGGGATAATTTTCGAAAATTATTTTGAAAAAGAGTTAGTGATTTTTGAAAATTAAAGATAAAATGTAATTAAAATTAAAACATGAAACAATTAATTAATTAAAAAGAATTTTTTGAAAAAGGGAGAGATATTTTCGAAAATTGAAGAGGGAAAAGTAGTTAGGTGGTTTTGAAAAAGATGAGAAACAAACAAAAAGTTAGTTAGTTGATTGAAAAAGATTTGAAATCAAATTTGAAAAAGATAAGAAGATAGCAAGTTAGATAAGATATTTTGAAATCAAATTTTGAAAAAGATAAGAAATTTTTTTTTTTAAAAGATAAAATAAAAGATAAAAAGATTTAATTTCCTATATTTTAAAATTATTTACTTCACTAACAAGAAACTACAAGATAAGATTCTAGAACTTAAAGATTGAACCTTTCTTAACAAGAAAGTAACAAACTTCAAATTTTTGAATCAATCACATTAATTGTTAGCTAATTTTCGAAAATTACATATAAAGATAAGAAAAAGATTTTGAAAATAATTTGAAAAATATTTTTGGAATTTTCGAAAATAAAAAATGAAAAAGATATGATTTTTGAAAAAGATTTTGAAAAGATAAGATTTTTAAAATTGAAATTTTGACTTGACTTGTAAGAAACAACTAATTTTGAAAATTTTTGACCAAGTCAACCCAAAATTTCAAAAATTTGGAGGGAAATAAGGAAAAGATATTTTTTTTATTTTTGAATTTTTAATTATGAGAGAGAAAAACAACAAAAATACTTAATGCATGAAATTTTTAGATCAAAACCATGAATGCATGCAAGAATGCTATGAATGTCAAGATGAACACCAAGAACACTTTGAAGATCATGATGAACATCAAGAACATATTTTTGAAAAAATTTTTGATGCAAAGAAAACATGCAAGACACCAAACTTAGAAATCTTTAATGCATGGAAAATATGAATGCAAAAATGCACATGAAAAACAACAAACAACACAAAACAAGAAAACATCAAGATCAAACAAGAGGACTTATCAAGAACACTTGAAGATCATGAAGAACACTATGAATGCATGGATTTTTCGAAAAAATGCAAGAAAAAATTTTTAAAGCATGCAATTGACACCAAACTTAAAAATTGACTCAAGACTCAAACAAGAAACACAAAATATTTTTTATTTTTATTATTTTCTAATTTTTTTTGGATTTTTATTAATTATTTTCAAAAATAAAGTTAAGAAACACGAAAAATAAAAGAAAAATTTTGAAAAATATTTTTGAAAAGAAAATTACCTAATCTGAGCAACAAGATGAACCGTCAGTTGTCCATACTCGAACAATCCCCGGCAACGGCGCCAAAAACTTGATGGACGAAATTGTGATCACATGTTCTTTTGTTTATAAAGGATGTATACTCTTAGGGCACTATTTATTTTCTTAACTTGAATTCACAACTCCGTTCAACTAACCAGCAAGTGTACTGGGTCGTCCAAGTAATAAACCTTACGTGAGTAAGGGTCGAATCCACAGAGATTGTTGGTATGAAGCAAGCTATGGTCACCTTGCAAATCTCAGTTAGGGAGATTAAAGGGTAATTGTGATTATTGGATTGTAAATAAAAGGGAATGATAAAAGGGATAGAAATACTTATGTAGATTCATTGGTAGGAATTTCAGATAAGCGGAATGGAGGTGCTGTAGAGCTCACGGACGCCTGCTCTCCTATTCCTTCTACTCAATCCTTCTTAATCCTTTCCATGGCAAGCTTTGTATAGGGGTTCACCATCAGCTGTGGCTACTTTCAATCCTCTCGGGGAAATATCCTATGCGGCTGTCACTCGCACAGCTAACCAGTCTGGAGGCATCACCCATGGTTGATGGCTACATCCCATCCTCGCAGTGAAAGCTAATGCTCACGCACTCTGTCACAGTACGGCCAATCACCGGTTGGTTCCCGCTCCTACTGGAATAGAATCCCTCTTTTACGTCTGTCACTAACGCCCAGCAGGTTACAAGTTTGAAGCACGTCACAGTCATTCATTACCGGAATCCTACTCGGAATACCACAGACAAGGTGAGACTTTCCGGACTCCCAAGATCCTACTCGGAACACCACAGACAAGGTTGGACTTTCCGGATCCTCATAAATGCCGCCATCTATCTAGCTTATACCACGAAGATTCTGTTGGGGAATCTAAGAGATACGCATTCAAGCTCTGTTGCATGTAGAACGGAAGTGGTTGTCAATCACGCGCGTTCATAAGTGAGAATAATAATGAGGGTTATCTAACTCATCACATTCATCATGTTCTTGGGTACGAATGAATATCTTGGAATAAGAATAAGAGAGATTTGAATAAAAGAAAATAGAATTTCATTAATACTTGAGGTACAGCAGAGCTCCACACCCTTAATCTATGGTGTGCAGAAACTCCACCGTTGAAAATACATAAGTGAAAGAGGTCCAGGCATGGTCGAATGGCCAGCCCCCTCCATGATCAAGTGACCGAATGAATAAAGAGTTTAAAGTGGTCAAAAGATGTCTAATACAATAGATAAATGTCCTATATATACTAGACTAGCTCCTAGGGTTTACATGAGTAAGTAATTGATGCATAAATTCACTTCCGGGGCCCACTTGGTGTGTGCTTGGGCTGAGCTTGATCAATCCACGAGCTAAGGCATTTCTTGGCGTTGAACTTTGAGTTATGACGTGTTTTGGGCGTTCAACTCCGGATCATGACGTTTTTCTGGCGTTTAACTCCAGACAGCAGCATGAACTTGGCGTTTAACGCCAAGTTACGTCGTCAATCTTCGAATAAAGCATGGACTATTATATATTGCTGGAAAGCCCTGGATGTCTACTTTCCAACGCCGTTGAGAGCGTGCCATTTGGAGTTCTGTAGCTCCTGAAAATCCATTTCGAGTGCAGGGAGGTCAGAATCCAACAGCATCAGCAGTCCTTTTGTCAGCCTTTTTCAAAGTTTTGCTCAAATCCCTCAATTTCAGTCAGAATTTACCTGAAATCACAGAAAAACACACAAACTCATAGTAAAGTCCAGAAATGTGAATTTAACATAAAAACTAATTAAAACATCCCTAAAAGTAGCTTAAACTTGCTAAAAACTATGTAAAAACTATGCCAAAAAGCGTATAAATTATCCGCTCATCAGTATGCCTCACGACAGTTGAGACCTCATGAAGTTAGTTACCCTACGCACGATTTGGAACTCGCTGCGGTTGTGTTTGCCTTGAAGGTGTGGAGGCATTATCTCTACGGGGTTAAGTTCCAAGTTTTCTCTTATCATAAGAGCTTGAAGTATCTCTTTGATCAGAAAGAGCTTAATATGAGGCAGAGAAGGTGGATGGAATTGTTGAAGGACTACGACTTTGAGTTGCATTACCATCCGGGAAAGGCAAACGTAGTGGCGGATGCGTTAAGTCGGAAGTCACTATATGCGGCTTGGATGATGCTTCAAGAGGAGAAGTTGCTCAAGGGATTCGAGAGTCTTAATATTGGTGCTCGAGAAGTATCCGGAACCTTGTGTTTGAGCCGACTAGAAATCTCAAGTGACTTTAAGTCCGAACTCCTAAAGGCTCACCAAAATGATGAAGCGTTATGGAAGGTGTTACCGGCTATTGAGCAAGGAAAACAGCGGAGAGTGTCGGAAGAAAAAGATGGGTTATGGAGATTCAAGGGTAGGATCATTGTGCCGGATGTTGGCACTTTGAGGCAAGATATCTTAAAGGAGGCACACAAAAGCGGATTCTCCATTCACCCGGGGAGTACTAAGATGTACCATGATTTAAAGGCGATGTTTTGGTGGCCGGGTATGAAGAATGATGTGGCGGAATATGTTTCAAAGTGCTTAACCTGTCAAAAGGTAAAGATTGAACATCAAAGACCTTCCGGGATGTTGCAACCTTTAGAGATTCCACAATGGAAGTGAGAAAGTATTGCAATGGACTTCGTGTCAGGATTGCCAAGGACTAGGGCTGGTTTTGATGCCATCTGGGTAATTGTGGACCGACTGACGAAGTCAGCTCACTTTTTACCCATTCGGATGACTTACACCCTTGAGGAGCTAGCACGGTTATACATAAAGGAGATTGTGAGACTTCATGGTGTACCTGCTACTATAATCTCTGATAGAGATCCTCGTTTCACTTCAAGATTTTGGGGTACATTTCAGAAAGCTTTTGGAACCCGATTAAGCTTGAGCACGGCTTACCATCCTCAGACAGATGGTCAATCTGAGAGGACGATCCAAACACTAGAGGATATGTTGAGAGCTTGTGTTTTGGACCAACCGGCGAGTTGGGATCGGTATATGCCATTAGTGGAGTTTGCATACAATAATAGTTATCATGCGAGCATCGGAATGGCTCCGTACGAGGCCTTGTATGGGAGGAAATGTCAATCTCCGCTATGTTGGTATGAAGCTGGAGAGAAAAGCTTGTTGGGGCCAGAAATGATAGCTGAGACTACTGAGCAAGTCAAGAAAATCCGAGATAGGATGTTTACGGCACAGAGTCGTCAAAAGAGTTACGCCGATCAAAGGCGAAAGCCCTTAGAGTTTGAGGAAGGGGACCATGTTTTTCTTAAGGTTACTCCGACTACGGGAGTAGGTAGGGCGATTAAGGCAAAGAAGTTGAATCCTCGATACATTGGTCCATTTCAAATCCTGGAGAGGGTTGGACCGGTGGCGTATCGGATGGCTCTACCACCTCATCTTTCGAATCTGCACGACGTGTTTCACGTGTCGCAGCTTCGGAAGTACACTCCTGATGCTAGCCATGTGTTAGAACCTGAGTCGGTTCAGTTAAGGGAAGATTTGACGCTTCCAGTGGCTCCAGTCAGAATTGATGATACTAGTATCAAACGGTTGCGTGGAAAAGAGGTTTCTTTAGTGAAAGTGGCTTGGAGTCGAGGCGGTGTTGAGGAACACACTTTGGAACTTGAGTCGGAGATGCGAACGGATTATCCGCATTTATTCTAAGGTAATTGCATTTGAATTTTGTGGGCAAAATTCCCAATTAGGTGGATAGAATGTAAAACCCGGTTAATTAACGGCTAATTAGCCCATAAATGAGAATTTATTCTAGAAAGCCTAAAATGTGATTTTTATGGCTAAATGTGATAGAGGAGACTCAGACGAGAATTTTGGTACCAATTTTATAGAATTCGGACCAAGATTGGACCGAACGGGCCAAACCGGGCCAACCGGACCCAAAGTGGGCCCTTGGCCCGACATAACTAAACCAAAACCCTAGTTTTCAGCACTCTCTCTCCTCACAACACTCAAAAAACACGCTGAAATTGAAGAGAGGGGAGGAAGAACACTCTCTCAACTTCTTTCTCTCACTTGATCTTCAAACCACCATAACTTTTGATCTAGAGCTCTGATTGCCGCTCCGTTTGCGGCCACGCGTTCACCGCGGAGAGCTCTACAAAACCCATACAATTAATTTTGAGGTAAGCCACAAGTTTCTGTTCGAAATTCCAGCCCTTATTTTCGAGTTTCCTGGGTAAAATGTTGAGATTTTGGGTTCTTTGATGTTATAGGACCTAACTCTCTTGAAGGAGAAGGTTAATCTTGTCTCCTTGGACCTTGGGTGTGGTGAGATTCTCAACCCTAGTGTATTTTGTTATTCTATGATGTTTGGGTTTTGAGATGTTGTGTATGGGTATGATGGTTGTGGCTTAGGTTGTGTATGTGTGGATATTGGAGCTTGATTGGTGACTTTGAAAAGCTTGGAAAGGGTTTGGTGGTGAAAAATCTGTTCTTGGAGGTGTTGAGGCCTTGAGAGCTTGTGGATAAGTGGTTTGGAAGTGCTCCGGGGGAGCTTGGGAAAATCGGCTAAGGTATGGTTTCGATTTCCCGTATCTAATATGTAATGTGATAGGAAATACTTAGGCTAGAGGCCCTAAGATAGGCATTGAATTGTTGATGTTGTTAAATGGTTGAAATATATGATGTGGTCATATATGTGATGATGATTATTGATGCCTTGATAGTATGATGTATGAGAAAGGTGTATGTTGTGATATATGCTTGATGATTGGTTATGGTTGAATTGTGGGTTGAACCATGTTGATGGTGAGTATGATATCAATTGTGTACAATGATGATTTATTGAAATTGGTGTTGTTGAGAATTGGCATGAGGGAGAGTATATGATATGTCAATATGTTTGAGTTTAAGCCACTTGGGTGAAGTGGGTTAAAATGATGAAATAGTGATTTTGGTAAATTGTGGTAATGTGTCAATGTGTGAGTGAGGAGGCTTGATGTTGAATTTGATACATTTTGATTGATTTCAAAGAAAAGGGATGAAATTGGCATGTTTTGATTGATTTTGAAAAGAGTTAAAAATGGTTTGTTTTGAAAATGGCATATTGTGGTTTTGTATGAAAATATGGTTTTGGGGCATATTTTGACGGGACATAACTTGGACTACGGAGCCCTGTTTTGTACCAAATCTGTTTAGAAATGAAATTGGATCCGGGATGTCCACACCGTTCGAAGAACGGGTGAAAAACGATTTAAAATGAGGAAGTTATGTCCGTTGGAAGATTGGGGTTTAAATCTGTGAATTCTGCAGCTTTTAACTTAGAAAATTTTTAGCAGAATGACCCCTTGCGCGTGGGTGCACCTGGCGCGTACGCGCCGATCTTCCGAGAAGTGCCATCCACGCGTACGCGTGATGTGCGCGGGCGCGCCGATTGTGCTGCACCCAATGCCCAGCCATTTTCCAGAGAGTTATGCCAGAACTGTGCTAGTGTTGTGCTGGGGGCACGAGAACACCCACGCGTACGCGTGGTTGACGCGTGCGCGTCGATTTGCAAATTTTGAATCCACGCGTTAGCGTGCATGACGCTTGCGCGTCGATAAGTTTTTGAGGCCATCCACGCGTGCGTGTGGAGTGCGCGTACGCGCGGCCCTGTTTTCATCCCAAAGTTGATTTTTGAGTTTTAAAAGTCAAATCTCATACTTCTAAGCCTCTGATCTCACCATTTATGTCTTAAATCATTATGGCATGCCTAGCTATTAAAAAGGGGCTAGTGAATGAGGTAACCTGCGAGTGAAGCAAGGGAAAAATGAATGATCAATGAGGATCAAGATGATTATGTGAGATGCGGAGGATGGTGGTGGAAGTGCTTGTTATGCCATGGGCCGAAAGGCTGTAATTGTTAATGAAATGGCTGGTTATGGATTTAACCGCGAGCCAAAATGGCTGTGTATGATTATGAATATTGGCTGGTTCTGGATTGAACCGTGAGCCGGAATGGCTGATATGGATGTTGATCCATGGATGAGAATTCATGCATGTTGATGCTGAATTATTGATAATTGTGAATTGCACTTCCACTATCAGAGATACGAGTTTCCCAGGGTAGTAGCAGTGGCTAGCCACCACGTGCTCCAGGTTGAGACTTGATACTCTGTTGACCCTATGTCGTAAGTGTGGCCGGGCACTGTGAAAGACCCGGATGAGCTCGCCCCCGAAATATTCACCAGTGAGGGTGATGGATATGGATCATGTTTATGATCAAGTTTATAACGAGTATAACTCGAGTTGGGGATGCGCGACAGAGGGACAGTCCAATGGTTAGCGACCAGGACTTGTCGGGTTGGCTCTATAACCGACAAGATGATATCATCGGCCACTAGGGACAGGCATTCATCATATGCATACTATGTGAATTGTTTGAGATTGCCTATTTGACTGCATATTACTTGCTAATTGTCTAAATGTCTTAATTGCTCCTATTTGTATATTCTTTATTGATATAACTGTGTTTGCTACATTATACTCCTGCTGGTGGTTGGGAGGTTTGAAGGAATTGGAAAGGAAAGTATTAGTTAGACTGAAGAATCTTTAGTCAGATGCCCTTATATGGCTTAGCTTGTTTATAAGCTTTGAATTATCTGGAGGAAGATCTAGGATTGCCTTCGGCTTTCCTCTATTTATTATGTATTATATATGTGGAATCTGTTACCATGCTGGGGACCTCTGGTTCTCACCCATGCGGATTTTGTGGTTTTCAGATGCAGGACGTGAGGTTTCCCGCTGAGGCATGCTGGAGACTTCTAGATTTGCGAAGATCCTTTGTTCTCGGGACTATGTTTTGGTTTATATGTTTTGCTTAGATACTTTTATCTCCATTAAATAATACAAACTGTGATGACTCCTCTTATGGGAGATTTTGGAGAATAGGTTTTATGTATTTGTGTCCCTTTGGGTTTCCTTTGGGGTTTTCCTTATTTTATCATATGTATATATTGCTATGCTCGGACCGGTTATCTTCGCAGCCGGATTTTGAGTCTTGATATTCTTGTTTTTGACACTCCTTTGTATATATAATCTCGCGTTGGTTATCCTTATTCGTTACGTTATCGATCGGAGTGTTGCGTTTTTGAGTTGCGATTTTTGTTTACCCCTTTTTCTATAAAGGCTCCTAGTTATAATCAATCATTCATACTACTATACGTACTAAGTTTTTATTTTAGAGGTCGTAATACCTTGCCATCTCTGAATTATGACTTAAGCATAAGACTCTGTGTGGTAGGGTGTTACAAATACTAAATAGAATTTATTTTCTGTTGCTTGGTTATGATTGAAACCATTGTTCAAATTTTGGCAAAGTTGTTTTAAAGTTGGCATGCACTATTTTAAATAAAGTTTTGAAGAACTTCCTTGTTTAGTGGAAATCTGTTCGTTTATAACGCACCACTTATTTCCCCTACCAATTTATAAGCAAACTTTTACCTCGGATTTTCTCTTCCAAGTAGAGTTTAACTTTCTCTTTCGTCCTTGCTAAAACTCTTATACACGCTTGTTTGAATATGGACTTTGGAAATTTTTGAACAAGCATTTGATTTCACATCCGAGTTTTATGATTACTTTTGGTTAGGTTGTGCATCTAACTATCTTTCTAAAATATTTGAGGAAATGTTTGAGCTCTTAGCCAAACTTGTGTGCACTTTATTTTTAAAATTCTACATGATCTACTTCAAACATGAAATTGTATCAAAGCAAAGCCACGTTTGTGCCTTTGTTATTCTCTTGGAGGATGTTGTTGCTTAACCTTTCTTTTAAATTGCGAAGTGATTTTTCTGCAAGTTTTCAATTCTTTTGTGGACAATGCATTCGGAAGTATTTTAATCATGCTCAAGTTCGGTGACCTTTGTCTTGGGTTTGAAATCTTCTCTACTGCAAACCTCATACTTCTTTGACTCAGCTTGAATTTGTTTCAAAATAATTTCGCTGAATTTTCATCTTATTGGTCCTGTTGGATTTCTTTGATACAAGGGTTATCTTTGAAGTTGTCAATCGATTTATTTCTAGCAAACTTCACTGGTTGAGTGTCTTTGTTTACCTGGAATGGATACATTCTCCCAAATCTATGAGTATTATTCTTGACATGTGTCTTTCTTTTCTGAATCTGGTATCTTTCTGAGTAGACTCAAGAATTATTTTGATATCATGTGCGACTTGTAGACGTAGTAACATGATGCATTAGTTCTTTAAGACGTGATATGTGTATATGGAAGGTGAAACGGTAAGTGTGTAACGTTATGATGAGTTGTGGGTATTTTGTCCCTTGCAAATGAGTTTGCGGTTGTTAGGCTTATGATTGGCTATGTGATTGTAAAATGATTGGTGGAGTTGGGAAATTGAAGTTCTGAAGCGGGAACAAGATTTGTTGGTGAACGTTATGCCGCTGATTAAATACCAACATGCTTTGCAGCCTTTTACCACACTAATTACCATTTTGCTTTGTGAACGCCTATCTTGATTTGCACCCTATTTTGGCACCTCAACTTTTTGTAAAGCCTTGAGATCATGTGACCTTGTGCATTGAGCCTATCTTGTAATGTTTGCTTTACAATCACACTCCTACTTTTGTATCTTTATGCATACGACCATCCAAGTATTTGAAAACCGTATATATGTTTATATGGAGAGATACTTTGCGTCCTCCTTAAATGTGTTCAAGGGTAACCTGTTATGAAATTTCTTTCGTTTTGTATCAATTTTCGAGGACGAAAATTTTTATAAGGTGGGTAGAATGTAAGACCCCTTTGAAAAGTCTTTTTATGATCAAGTCTCAAATCATATAGTTATTTATAGCCTTAATTTCAGAAATTATTTTATTAAAGATAATTAAGGCAAGTTTTGATTTATTGAAATTGAGATGAGTTATGATTATTATCCAATTTTAAAATTATTGGATTATTTTCTATATTTAAATCATATAGTTGGTAGTTGTGAAATAAAAAGGATTTTTATATGATTTTGGACTAAATAATTAATATTTTAGAATATTGATATTGCTATTTTAGAAAGTGAAGAAATTAAGTATATTATTTCTAATTATTTTATTGGGACATTCTATTGAAAATAATTTGTAAAATTGATGAGCAAATAGTATTTCTATACATTAATTTTGTTGGATTAAAATTTATTCCTAATTACTATGTTACCCCTACTTTTATTTGAAATTACAAAAGTACCCCTAATCCTAAGTTTCAAAAATGAAGCCCTAGTCCCCCCAAACCCAAGCAGCTGCAGCTGCTGCCCTCTCTACTCTAAACACACACACAGCCATCAGAAGAGGCAAAAAACAAAACAAAAAGGGAAGTGGGGTGAGGGACACACGGAGGAGGAAGGAAGAGAGGAGGTAGCAGCGTCGCCGTCGCGTCGCCGTCGTCAGACCTGCGAGTCGTCACCGCGCTGCTGTCGTCCAGGGAGCCACCACCTCAGTTCGTCGCCGCCATTTGTCCTCAGCCTTATCGCTTTCTTGTTCAGCCGCCACTGCTTCCATGTCCTCCAACGGCGCTACTGTTGTCGCCGATAAAGCCATCGCGAAGAGGAGGAGAGGGCGCTGCTTCACGCGTCGCCGCAGTCGCTGTTCTGAAAGGGGCTGTAGTCGCCGTCGAGCATGATGAGTGAAGGAGAGGGAGAACTCGCGTTTGAGGCTGGAAGGAGGTGTAGTTTCGCCGCTGCTGGGGGAGAAAACACGTCTGGGAAAGGGAACCGGGGGAGGCGGCACACGAAGGGTGCTGTGACGGGAAAGGAATCCACCTGCGTCACCGCCGGGGAAGGAGGACTCACTGGATGCTGCCCAGAGCCACCACTGTGGCTGCCATGGGAACCGAACAGGTATCGGAATCTGACAACCTCGGTGCTGTCGCCGGAGAACCTCGCTGCCGTCGCCGGAGAACTCTTCCGGTAAGGGTTTTAATTGAGGTTTCTATTTTTTTTGGATTTCGAGAAGGTTTTAATATTGCGCGGTTTTTATAGTTGACCCACCGGAGCTTCTGGCCACCGCCAGAGCTGTTGCTGGGGCCGGTTCAAAATCGTAGCTGCCTCATTGTATTATTTCGGTAAGAAATTATGTTTCGAAAAGCCTCGCGTTAGTGTTCTATTGTGTTCAGTTGATAAATATGAGTTTTGATCATGTGGGGTCGAGTCCTGATTATTGTATATTGCGATTAGTGTTGTTATGGTTATTGCGAAAGTGGCTTGGAGCCGAGGTTTTGGTTGCCTGTGGTTTCGAGCAAAGGCGAAAAGGACTCTGTGAGACGTTTGGGTTACGGATTTGCGTTTTGAGGTAGGGGTGCTTTCCGAAAACTATAGTTTATTATTGGAATTATTATATATGGATACTGATGTGAGGCAATGTGTATTTGGTGATTGTATCTGCCTTATGTATTATTTGATTGTCTTGGATGATTATGGATGTTTGTTTGGTGAATTATTGTGTGGCTTTGTGAAATGTAATGTTTTGAAGTTGATTCTTTAAAGATCTGAAATCTGAGTTTAATCCGTTGAGGATTGGTTTGAATTGAGTCAATTATTTTGATGATGTGAAAAGTCGAATGCACTTTTGAATTCAGCCTGGTTTACTTTAATTGACTTGGTTTTGGACAAATGATTTGTTACTGAGCGGTTTCTTTAAAGCTTTGGAAATGAGTTAAAACGTTTGATATTGAGTTGATTTTGAAATGGTTTCCTTGAGATATGCCACTGAGGCGACTGTTGGATTTAGCTTGCTTTTGAATTGATTTTTGGTTTTGAGCTGTTGAAAAGGAATGAGAAACGATTTAGTTGGGACTCGAACCGGGTGGCAAAAGTCCAAGTTTTAGGGGAGGTGCTACCGAAATTTCTATAAAATCCTAGTCTTGTTTGAAAAGTTATTTAAAAAGGGTTGGATTTGAGAAGTTGTATTATTTGATTTATTAAGAGAATATTGATGTTTTCAAGCTTAATTTATTTAGTGAACTTTATGCCTTGAGTTCAACTTATTTAGAAATGAACTATTTTTACCGTTTGAATCACTGTAGAAAAGAATGATGCTCTAATTTTGATTTCAATATAAAAAGGAGCTTTTAGTGATTTCAAAGGAATCTAGACTTTTGATTGAGTAATTAAGTTTGAGGCATTTTGGAAGAGTTAGAAAAATGGGTTCCAAAAAGAAACCTAAAATTGGTTTGATTCAAATGAACCGGTTCCGTTTCAAATGAGTTTATTTTTGGACCGGGTTGGAACTTGTGATTTTGTATGGTCGGTTTCATAACAAATTTCAGTTTTATTTACTTGAACTGAGAATCCATGACTTTAAGAGTTTCAATGAATTTTAAGGAATTGATATAGGTTGACCTTCCCTAAAGACTCGGGACTCTGCCGAGAAGCTTTTGTTATAAAATCCCATTGTTGGATGGGTGATTTTGAATACTTTGAAATAAATCCTTAACTTGCCATGGTTTTGGAAGTTTTGGAGAGAGAATACCGAGAGTGGCTTTGTTTTAAAAAGGGAACTCACTTTGAGTAAATTTGGCTTATGAGCCTGAGATGATTTGAGAAATGAGATCTTTAAAGCCAAGGCTGAAAAGAGTTGAAATTTGATTTCAAAGTGAAATGGCTTGAGAAAAGTGATTTATGGCTTAAATGCCGGTTTTATGAATTTGATGATGTTGAATGGTGGAAGTGATGTTTTGTTATGGGCCGGAATGGCTGTGTATGATTATGAATATTGGCTGGTTTTGGATTGAACCGTGAGCCGGAATGGCTGTGCATGATATTGATTTATGGCTGATTGCCAAATGAATTATGGGCCGTATGGCTGACTATGAATTATGAATTTAAGCCAGATGGCTGAGATGGATGTTGATCCATGGTTGGGACTGAATGAATATATGCTTGAGATACCTGGGTAGTAGCAAGGGTTGTGGTTCGTCCCACTTGCTCCAGGTCAGAGACTGTGACGCCTTGGTAATAGCGGTAGTAGTGGTGATTCCACTCGCTCCAGGTTGAGCTTTTAAACACCCGCCTGGGTAGTAGCCGCAGTAGTGGTTATTCCACTGGCTCTGGGTTGAGCGGGTAGTAGCAATGGGGTTGTAGCTCAAACCTACTTGCTCCGCGATGGGTGTTTCTGTCCATGGTTAGCTACCAGGACGTGTCGGGTTGGCTATATAACCGACAGATGATATCATCAGCCACTAGGAACAGGCATGCATCATGTGCATCTATGTGACATTGTTTGGGTGTGCATATTGTACTTGATTTGCCTTTGTGATTAACTGCTAATTGTTCTACTTGCTGTAACTGTTTGTTTGTGCTTGAACTTCCTATCTGTGTTTGCAATTGGGACTCTGTTAGATTGTGGTGATTTAGTTGATAGTTGGATTGTTTGGGCCTAGGGCCGTGGTTGAAATGATCTGGACCGATGGTTGGTTTCGGTTTTGTGTTTCTGATTTGGAAAAGTATGAAAGGCTATTTTGGTTCAGCATAGATAATCCCTTTTAAAAGGCTTTTGATGTTTTTGAGAATTGAACGGTTGCTCTTTCAGAAAAGATTTCTGACTTTACTTTTATTAAAAACCGTTGTTTTTGAAAAGAGGCATAAGATGGTTAATAATCACTGGTGCGGTTATTTTCACGTATCCTATTACAGTAATTCCCAAAAACCCTCTACTGAGAACCCTTTCGAGGATGATTTTCTCACCCCCTACATTTTTTCCCTTTCAGGATATGGGTGCAGAAGTCTCGAAGAATATAGTTAGTTGTGGTTGAAATGTTCTGTATTGCTTTAGATTATTATTTATTGTACCCTCGCCTCTATCTTGAGATATTCTGTAAGAGGATAGGAATTGTATTGGATACTGCTTGTAATATTATTTATAAATATATGTATCTATATGGATGTATCCTTTATGAGTTTTTGTAAGTTGTATAGTATGCATGGACGTACGTTGTATAGCAAAAGTATTTTGGGAGCGGTTTTGCGGTTTAAAGTTTTAAACAGGCTCATATTTTAGTATTAAATAGTATAAGTATCGTCGTAATGTCCGAGCTATCAAAGTAGCGCAGCCGGAAGCGTGAGCTTTGGTAGTTAGGATGTTATAATAAAGCATCTCCATACACTTATCTGGAATTCCCACCAATGATTTACATTAGTATCTTTATCTTTATTTTACGTTCTATTTATCTTTTAATTATTAAAACTCTATAACCATTTGAATCCGCCTGACTGAGATTTACAAGGTGACCATAGCTTGCTTCAAGCCGACAATCTCCGTGGGATCGATCCTTACTCACGTAAGGTTTATTACTTGGACGACCCAGTGCACTTGCTGGTTAGTTGTGCGAAGTTATGAAAAAGAGTGATATTACAATTGTGCGTACCAAGTTGTTGGCGCCATTGAGATCACAATTTCGTGCACCAAGTTTTTGTGGCCGTTGCCGGAGATTGTTCGAGTTTGGACAACTGACGGTTCATCTTGTTGCTCAGATTAGGTAATTTTCTTATTGTTTCAACCTTTATTTTATTTTCAAAAAGTTTTCAAAATTTTTTTCTTTGTTTTCGTTTTTCCAAAAAATTATTTTCAAAAAAAAAAATAAAATAAAAAAAATTATAAAATAATAAAAACCAAAAATATTTTGTGTTTCTTGTTTGAGTCTCGTATCAATTTTTAAGTTTGGTGTCAATTGCATGTTTTAAAAAATTTATGCATTTTTCGAAAATTTCGTGCATTGCATTCTTCATGACCTTCAAGTTGTTCTTGACAAGTCTCCTTGTTTGATCTTCATATTTTCTTGTTTTGTATCTTTTGTTGTTTTTCATATGCATTTTTGAATTCTTAGAGTCTGAACATTAAAAAATCATAAGTTTGGTGTCTTGCATGTTTTCTTTTCTTAAAAATTTTCAAAAATAAGTCTTGATGTTCATCTTGATCTTCAAAGTGTTCT
Organism: Arachis stenosperma; assembly: GCF_014773155.1. Taxonomy (NCBI): domain Eukaryota; kingdom Viridiplantae; phylum Streptophyta; class Magnoliopsida; order Fabales; family Fabaceae; genus Arachis; species Arachis stenosperma. The sequence continues at coordinate 137,567,007 of NC_080385.1, forward strand.
TGGTGTTCATCTTGGCATTCAAAGTGTTCTTGCATGCATCATGTGTTTTGATTCATAATTTTTATGTTTTGAGTCATTTAGTTGTTTTTCTCTCTCCTCATTAAAAATTCAAAAATAAAAAAATATCTTTCCCTTATTTTTCTCATAAATTTCAAAATTTTTGGGTTGACTTAGTCAAAAATTTTTAAAATAAGTTGTTTCTTGTTAGTCAAGTAATCAATTTTAATTTTAAAAATCAAATCTTTTTAATTTCCTTTTCAAATCTTTTTCAAAAATAAATTTCAATCATATCTTTTCAAACATATCTTTTTTCAAATCATATATTTTTCAATCAAATCTTTTCCAATCATATCTTTTTCAAAAAATTTGATTTCAAAAATCTTTTCTAACTTCCTATCTTTTCAAAATTGATTTTCAAATCTTTTTCAACTAACTAATTGACTTTTTGTTTGTTTGTTTCTTATCTTTTTCAAAACCACCTAACTACTTATCTATCTCTAATTTTCGAAAATCACTAACCATTTTTCAAAAACAATTTTCGAAAACTCCTCTCTCTAATCTCCTTCTATTTATTTATTCATTTACTAACACTTCTCTTCATCTAAAAAAAATTCGAACCCTCTCTTCTCCTTTGTGTTCGAATTTTTCTCTCCTCTGTCTTCTATTCTTTTCTTCTTTTACTCACATAAAGGAATCTCTATACCGTGACATAGAGGATTTCTCTTCTTTTCTGTTCTCTTCTTTTTCATATGAGTAGGAGCAAGGACAAGGACATTCTTGGTGAAGTAGATCCTGAACCTGAAAGGACTTTGAAGAAGAAGCTAAGAGAAGCTAAAGCACAACAATCCAGAGAAAACCTTACAGAGAATCTAGAAAAAGAAGGAGACATGGCTGAACCTAACAACAATGAAAGGAAAATGCTTGGTGACTTTACTGCACCAAATTCCAACTTACATGGAAGAAGTATCTCAATCCCTGCCATTGGAGCAAACAATTTTGAGCTAAAGCCTCAATTAGTTTCTCTGATGCAACAGAATTACAAGTTTTATGGACTTCCATCAGAAGATCCTTTTCAGTTCTTAACTGAATTCTTGCAGATCTGTGATAATGTTAAGACCAATGGGGTTGATCCCGAGGTCTACAGGCTTATACTTTTCCCTTTTGCTGTAAGAGACAGAGCTAGAGTATGGTTGGACTCTCAACCTAAAGATAGCCTGAACTCTTGGGATAAGCTGGTCATGGCTTTCTTAGCCAAGTTCTTTCCTCCTCAAAAGCTGAGTAAGCTTAGAGTGGATATTCAAACCTTCTGATAGAAAGAAGGTGAATCCCTCTATGAAGCTTGAGAAAGATACAAGCAACTGACCAAACAGTGTCCTTCTGACATGCTTTCAGAATGGACCATCCTGGATATATTTTATGATGGTCTGTCTGAATTGTCTAAGATGTCATTGGACCATTCTGTAGGTGGATCTATTTACCTGAAGAAAACGCATGTAGAAGCTCAGGAACTCATTGACATGGTTGCAAATAACCAGTTCATATACACCTCTGAAAGGAATCTTGTGAATAATGGGACGCCTCAAAAGAAGGGAGTTCTTGAAATTGATACTCTAAATGCCATATTGGCTTAGAACAAAATGTTGACTCAGCAAGTCAACATGATTTCTCAGAGTCTGAATGGATTGCAAAATACATCCAACAGTACTAAAGAGGCATCTTCTGAAGAAGAAGCCTATGATCTTGAGAATCCTGCAATGGCAGAGGTGAATTACATGGGTGAAGCCTATGAAAACACCTATAATTTCTCATGGAAAAATCACCCAAATTTCTCATGGAGAAATCATCCAAATTTCTCATGGAAGGATCAACAAAAGCCCCAACAAGGCTTTAATAATGGTGGAAGAAACAGGTTTAGCAATAGCAAGCCTCTTCCATCATCCTCTCAGCAACAGACAGAGAATTCTGAGCAGAGCCCCTCTAGCTTAGCAAACATAGTCTCTAATCTATCTAAGCCCACTCTAAGTTTCATGAATGAAATAAGGTCCTCCATTAGAAATTTGGAGGCACAAGTGGGCCAGCTGAGTAAAAAAGTCACTGAAACTCCTCCTAGTACTCTCCTAAGCAATACAGAAGAGAACCCAAAAAGAAAGTGCAAGGCCATAACCTTACTTGGGGTGGCCGAATGCACAGAGGAGGAGGAAGACGTGAATCCCAGTGAGGAAGACCTCTTGGGACGCCCTCTGGACAAAAAGGAGTTCCCAATTGAGGAACCTAAGGAATCTGAGGCTCATCTAGAGACCATAGAGATTCCATTGAACCTCCTTTTACCATTCATGAGCTCTGATGACTATTCATCTTCTGAAGAAGATGAAAACATTGTTGAAGGGCAAGTTGCCCAGTATTTAGGAGCAATCATGAAGCTGAATACCAAGCTATTTGGTAATGAGACTTGGGAGGATGGGCCTCCATTGCTCATTAATGAACTGAATACCTGGGTTCAGCACACTTTACCTCAAAAGAAACAGGATCCTGGTAAATTCCTAATTCTCTGTACCAAAGGCACCATGACCTTTGAGAAGGCTCTGTGTGACCTGGGGTCAAGCATAAACTTAATGCCACTCTCTGTAATGGAGAAACTGGGAATCTTTGAGGTACAGGCTACCACATTCTCATTAGAGATGGCAGATAAATCCATGAAAAAGGCTTATGGATAGGTAGAGGACATGCTAGTAAAGGTCAAAGGCCTTTACATCCCTACTGATTTCATAATCCTAGACACTGGGAAGGATGAGGATGAATCCATCATCCTTGGAAGACCCTTGCTAGCCACGGCAAAAGCTGTGATTGATGTGGACAGAGGAGAGTTGGTCCTTCAACTGAATGAGGACTACCTTGTGTTTAAAACTCAAGGATCTCCCTCTGTAACCATGGAGAGGAAGTAAGAAAAGCTTCTCTAACTGCAGAGTCAAACAAAGCCCCCACAGTCAAACTCTAAGTTTGTTGTTGGGAGGGAGTTTGGTGTTGAACCCCCACATTCAAACTCTAAGTTGGTGTTGGAAGGTCCCAACAATTCTCTGAATATCTGTGAGGCTCCATGAGAGCCCACTGTCAAGCTATTGACATTAAAGAAGCACTTATTGGGAGGCAACACAATTTTTATTGATCTATGTTATTTCATGTTATTTTCTTTTTTTAGGTTGATGATCATGTGGAGTCACAAAAATAATTGCAAAAATTAAAGAAAAATAAAAAACAGCATTAAAAACAGCACACCCTGGAGGAGAGACAATGATTTACACTTATCTGAAATTCCCACCAATGATTTACATAAGTATCTCTATCTTTATTTTACGTTCTATTTATCTTTTAGTTATTAAAACTCTATAACCAATTGAATCTGCCTGACTGAGATTTACAAGGTGACCATAGCTTGCTTCAAGCCGACAATCTCCGTGGGATCGACCCTTACTCACGTAAGGTTTATTACTTGGACAACCTAGTGCACTTGCTGGTTAATTGTGCGAAGTTGTGAAAAAGAGTGATATTACAATTGTGCGTACCAAGTTGTTGGTGCCATTGAGATCACAATTTCGTGCACTAGTAATCAACGCTTTTCTTGTAGTTGAATGCTCGTGTTGCCGTAATTTCTCCCACTAGAGTTGTTCTTTCTTGAACTCCCTTAATTTTTATCACCACTACCCATCATGCCTCATGTAGAAGAACAAATGTTCAAAGTTTAAGAGAAAATATAAAGAACAATAGAGAAGAGGAGAGGTGACGAAGACTATACGATGAAGATGAAAATTTGGGTGTTAAGGTTTTATAATTTTAAATAGATCAATTTGAGTGTTTTAACTAAACTTAGGATACCAATTTAAGTTGAATTCATTGTGTGTCTATATAAGTGTACAGCTAAGTGTCAACAAGTGCAAGTTGGCACTTAACTGCACACATCAGCAATGTAAAGATAGATGGTGACTTTTGGAATAACAGATAATCATGTTTCTAAGAGTGAGAGTTATATTTGGTCATTTAAAAATTGAAAAATTTCTTTCAGAGTTTGATTTCTGTTTTTAACTCAATTCCAAAGTTTTTCATATTAAATACTAATACTAATTATTTGCATGTAATAGTTTCTGTCTAATATTATTTACTGTATGTGTGTAGTACTATTTACCTTAACATGTGTAAGGGGAATGATATTCAAATAAGGAAAAGTTCATCTTATGGGAAGGATATTGGAATAGGAAAGAATTAATGGTGATATGAGGAGATTAGGAAAAAAATTAAGTAGGTTAGAGAGAACAGGAAGAGAATAATTTCATAGAAAGAGATTCTAAAGAAAGAAATATTAGGCTCTTTTACTTATTACATTACCTTTCCCTTAATGATAACATTGCCCTCAAGGTTGTGGAAAAACGTAACTCCTACTTAAAATGTAAATTCTAATTACAAATAATAATAATAACAATTAATTAAAAAATAATATTTTCTATATATTTTTTTATTTATTACTCCAAAAAAAAAATTCACTACCAGGATCTCATTGTTTATGACCTAATCCATCAGTTATGATCCAATACATTTGTTTGTCTGCATTAATTTTTTTGATTGAGCTTCAACAAAGCAACACCAAAAACTCTTCCTTTGATTGGGCTTGAAGACCACAAATGGATCTAAAAGAAAACTATATCTTTTTCATTCTCCAAAGTCTCAAACAACCACCAACCATTTGAAATCCAACTCCAATGGCCATCCACCATGGATCACGATGGCTGCCCCAAACTCCACTCTTAATGGCGTAGTCCACTGCCCGATCTCTACCCTTCACAACAATCTCGTCCCAATTCTTTACCCAAATTTTCAACAACGGATTTCATAAGCTATATACGTTAGGATTCGCAAAATCTGAGTGATGCAGTTAGATTTAGTTTGACAAGCTGATTTTGAATATGCATAAAAATAAATAATAATATTTTATGGTAATAATAATATTTTATGATAATAATATTTTATTAATTTATTTTGATGATTCACCCTTATAACTCCCATGATTTTTCATTTTCAGCCACATCCTACTTCTTTTTTCTTCGTCGTACATAATTTCGACAACTATCTTTTTCTTTCTTTTCTTCGTAAGTATTGTTAAGAAAAATAACGAAAGAGAAAAGTCAAAGCTCCAAGGTTTTTGAGGCTTGGTCGTTTAGTTTTAAAACTCCAATGAAAATTTTAAACCGATTAAAGTATTCGTTTCTTTCTCCTCTTCACAACCATATCCGATTTCTTAAGGTGAGGAATCTCTTTTTGAATTTACGATGAAATCTTAGTCGTCATGAGTTATATGTTTAAAAGTTATTTTTGATCAAATATTAGGAAGCAAAGCGAGCTAGAAGTCATCGAGAAAAAATCGATTTTTGTGAGCTAACACCAAGAAGTAAAGTTTGGTAAATTAAACATGATTGAGCTGTATTTTGTTGCTTGATTGTTCATTGAACTTTTTTAAATACATAAAACCGTATTTATTTGATGTTTTAATATTTTTTGAAAACACAAAGGTAGTTTATTTTTAAAGACAAAATAGAACATGATACTAAGACAGAGACAATAGGACGGAAACATTAAAAATTATTGTTTGTATATTGTATTTGGATACGATGTACAAGACACTAATGTAATGTTCAGTATTATGTTTGGATACACATAGATAAGACTATGATTCCAAATTTTCTGTATCAAGTATAAACTAATTTAATAGAAAATGAGAGTAGAACTTGAAAACAAAATGTTTGAAGGGACAAAAAATTTTAATAAAAAATTATATAATAATATTTATATTAAAATAAAATTTATAAATATAATTATTTTATTTTTAAATTTATTATTAAGATGTAGGAATATATATGGTTAATATTAACAAAAAAATAAATCTGAGTTTGATTAATAAAATATTTCGTTTAGGTTAATAAGTTAAATTAATTTTAAATAAAAAAATCAGTTTTAAGAAAGAATCCATTTTTACATAAAAAATAGCTTTTACACATAAAAATCTATTTTTATTTAAAAAATCAATTTTTTATGTAAAAATTGATTTTTCTTTTCAAAAAACTGATTTTTTTAAATTATATAAAATCAATTACAACGTATAAATTATTTTTTAGTATTTTAAAAGATCAGTTTTACCTTTGATAATATTTATCTTTCAAAAATTTTAAGATTAATTATTTTTGTTATTATTTTTATTACAAATCAAATAATATAATACAATGTTAAAATGATATTGAAGTAAGACCGATAAGAATGAATGAATTATCCAACCCAATAAAAAATTCTATAAAAAAAAGAGTACCTAAAAAAAGGAGAACATAGAAATAGAGAAATAACATGGAGAAGAAAGTACGTTTTTTAGAACAACGCAAATTAGAAAAAATAAAAAGGGGTAACAGTGGAATAATAAAAAATATCTATGGATAAAAAGAAAAAAAATCATAAAAAAAAGTCTGTGTACCTCTTCCAAATCCCGTGTCTATTATTGTCCTCCGTAAATGAGTGGACACAAAATTATAAAAAACTGTCTCGGAGACAATATGTTCAGTGTCCATGTCTCTGTTTCCAAACACTTTTTAAAGATGTGTTGTCCATATCTCTATGTCCTGTCTTTGAAAACAAATGCTACCAAAAAGAACATAAAAGGGTAAATACCCTTTTCGGCCCCTGAGCATTTTAAATTGGGACATGTCGCACCTTTATCATCCAGAAATCTTAACCAGGTCCTCAACCATCAACATTAGTGAACGTATCGACCCCTATGACCGGTTGCCAACAGATTGCCTGGATGACGTGTCAGGTGGAGGCTGAGTTGTCAAATGCAAATGCCACGTGTCACTAGAAGTTGTTGCAGGGACTAAAAACCCCTCCCTGCCCAAACTGTTCTCAGCCCCACCGGCAACACCCTCCACTCACCACCCCTCCCCAGCACTCCTCCACCACCGCCACCGCCGCCACCACTACAACCGCCTCACAACCTTCGCAACTCATGTGAGTCCTCCACCTCTTTTTCTTCCTCCATAACCTTCCAAAACTTCACCCAATGGAGGTTCTCTCTCCCGACAACACCTTCCACCACCACCACCACTACTCCTCCGCCACAACAACCACCACCAACTCCACCACCGCTTCTACTTCCCAACAATCTCGAAGAACTCTTTCACCTCTCCGAGCTTCAACTCACTACCACCGCCTCACAACCTTCCCAACTCATGCAAGTCCTCCACCTCTTCTTCCTCCACAACCTTTCAAAGCTTCACCCAATGGAGGTTCTCTCTCCCGACAACACCTTCCACAACCACCACCACTACTCCTCCGCCACAACAACCACCACCAACTCCACCACCGCTTCTACTTTCCAACAATCTCAAAGAACTCTTTCACCTCTCCGAGCTTCAACTCACTACCACCGCCTCACAACCTTCGCAACTCATGCGAGTCCTCCACCTCTTCTTCCTCCACAACCTCCTAAAGCTTCACCCAATGGAGGTTCTCTCTCCCGACAACACCTTCCACCACCACCACTACTACTCCTCCGCCACAACAACCACCACCAACTCCACCACTGCTTCTACTTCCCAACAATCTCGAAGAACTTTTTCACCTCTCTGAGCTTCAACTCACAACCGGCTCCGAATCCGACCGCGCCGCAACCATCCACCTTCTAGAACGTTCTCTCGTCCCAAACCCTTCTCAACAGCACATATGAACACCTTACCTCAGCACATACGACGCCGTTTCAGTTGCAGGGAGGGGGTTTTTAGTCCCTGCAACAACTTCTAGTGACATGTGGCACCTGCATTTGACAACTCAGTCTCCACCTGACACGTCATTCAGGTAACCTGTTGGCAACTAGTCACAGGAGTCGATACGTTCACTAATGTTGATGGTTGAGGACCTGGTTGAGGTTTCTGAATGATAAAGGTGCGACATGTCCCAATTTAAAATACTCAGAAGTCGGAAAGGGTATTTACCCAACATAAAAAAAACGTGGACATCGAGCGTAGAATCACCAACACCAGGCATAAAACATGGGTGCCAGTCATAGAAGCACAAACGCCGAACGTGAAACAATACGATAGTGAAAAATTTAAAAGATGAGTAATATTTAGAGAAATGCACTTGTATTATTACTTGTTGCAGAGATAATACAATCTTAAATATAATTACAAATATTTTAGAGAGTTTTTAAAGTAAATGAATATGAGAGTAGAGAGAGAGGTTTTGAGCTTTCAAGTTTTTGATGTCTTGAAACAAATGAGACCTTCAGTATTTATAGGTCTCAAGTGATTACTATTTGCTAACTTTTTATTATTGGCCGACAGTACGATTTGCTTTTATTGTTCTGCCGACATTTACTGTTTGCCGACAGTACTGTTTGCTTTTACTATTTTGTCGATATTTACTGTTTACTGACTTTTTTTTACATAAATCATTTTCTTTTTTATTTGGGCCTTTTACATTTATTACTACTCTATTACATTTCAAATGGATCTTGAGAGTCTTGAAAGTAATGGACTAAACTAGATTGGACTTCTTCATCCTCTCCAAGAGGTACAGCCTGAATAGCTTGTAAAGAGTTCTGGATATCTTCTTCTGATGTTGCTGCTGCTAAGGCGGCCATAATTTGTTATTTCTGTGCTAAGAATAAAGATTCTTTCTTATATCTGCTGACATTACTGCTTGTAGTTGATATGGTAGGGTGTTTTTGTAATGTTATTAACCACTGATCAATGGCGATTTTCTTAATAAATTCAAATCATACTTCTTCCACCATTTGATTTTTATTACTCTTACTAAATATTGTATGCTGGGATAGTCTTCAAACGCCACTGAGTCATATTCCCAGGTTAGGATCCAGCTGATTCCCATGGCTGCTATAAATGATATAAATTTGTATTCGGGTAGGAATGATGATTTATTTTTAAAATACTCGTAAGCCAGACTGGCTTCTTTTGGGAAAAAGTCATGTAGTGGTCCAAAGATCTGAAACCATGATTGAAACCATTTTGAAAACTGTAATGATATTCCTTTGGTGTCAGGTATAACATATGATTCCAAGCTTCTTGATAATCATAGTAAGTATAATTTTGGAGTTCAAACTTTAATAAGGAACTCTTAGATTGATATGGGAGTAGTTCCAACTCTTGTAAGAATAATATCTTCATGATTTTGATTTTCGAATAAATGGGCTGATTGGTATTGGGATCCTTATAATGTGTTAATTTGATTGACCCTGTCTCGACTAATATGAATTCATAAAATTTTTGGGCTTTTTGTGGGTTTATAGGAATGTAATGAAAAGTGTTTGGGAAAATGATTTTGTATAAGGTTTTCTATCTTTTTTGAACCAGTCTTTTTCAACGGTTAATATTCTAATGGGATTAGGTTTTTCATAGTATGGAAACTGTTTTTTTAATGATTGGGTTTTGCATAGATATGATGGTTGTAGTAAGGTAAATTTGTTGTTTGTAGTAATTTCAAAGCTTTTATACAGTAATGATTATGAATACGCTTTTACAATCTCTGACATAGTTACAGATTTTAATGATAATTTTTTTGCTGGTAAAGGAGTAATCTGTAATTATTTTTCTTGTTTTTTGTCAAAAGGCTGACCATAATCTTCACTGGAAGCTTTTTTTATTCATTTTTTTCCTGCAAAAATTCTCGAGTAAGAAAGTCAGGAAACGAATTTAATTCACCTTTTATGTGTTCAATGGTAAAATCAAAACATGATATAATAGCTTGTCATCTTGCAAATATTTGTTTGAAACCAGATTTTTAACATCATTTTTTAAAACGCTAGGAGCTGCTTTACAATCCGTTCTTGTTATAAATGTTTTATTGAATAAATCTTCTTGGAATTTTGTGACACATAATACAATAGCTAATATTTCTATTTTGACGGTTGCATAATTTTTTTGTGGGTTATTCTACACACCTGAGTGATATTTTACAACTTATTCTTTTGAGCTATTAGGAGGTACCTATTTAAGAATTCCTCCATATCCTAGTTCTGAGGTATCTGTCTCTACTATTAAGGATGCTAATGGATCTAATATGCTTGTACATGGAATTTCTTTTACTAAATTTTTTATCTTTATTATTATAGAAGTCATTTCATTTGTCCATGGAGGTGGATTTTTCCTTAATCTTTCATAAAGAGGTTCACATATGACTCATATTCTTGCTAAGAATTCAGCTACATAATTTATACATCCTAAAAATTTTTGTAATTATTTTTTGTCAGTTATTTCATTTGAAAATTTATCTACAAATTCGATGGCTCTTTTAATAAGAACTATAGTCCCTTGATAGATTTCATATCCTAAAAATCTTACTTTAGATATAAAAATTTTCATTTTCTTTTCTGATAAAACTAATCCTTGTTCACTTATAATATTCATAAATTTTTCTAGATGATGTATATGTTAATTTATTCCTTTGGAATATACTAGTGCATCGTCAAGATATACTATAATAAATTCTATATGAGGGTAAAAAATATTATTCATAATTTCTTGGAACTTTCTAGGGGCATTTTTTTATCTTTGAGGCATTACGTTCCATTCGTAATGACCAAAGGGTACTATAAAAGCTGTTTTATATTTATCTTCCTCTTTTATCGTAATTTGATAATATCCTGATTTCAAATCAAATTTGGAAAAGATATTTGCTTTATTTAATCTTTTAATTAAGTCACTTTTATTTGGTAAAGGATACCTAATCCATTTTAATACCTTATTAAGGTGTTTATAATTGATGACTAATTTCGGAGCACCTCTTTCTATTTTGGATGCTTTCACCACATAGAAGACTATACAACTCCATGGTGATTTTGAAGGCCTTATTAATCCTTTATCCAGATATTCTTGTATTTCTTTTTTACAATATTCTTGATATTCTTTGTTTATATGTATAAGTTTTGCTTTTGTTAGTATATATTTTTTCATTAAATCCATCTGTATATGGTAAAGATTTCTCATGTATTTTTCTGTGATGAAAAGCTTTAGGTTTTAGACTACAAAATTTCTTTTTAATTTTTTCTTCAATTTTTTTATCTTATTTTATATTTCAGAAGTTTGTAACTATTCTTCAATTTTTTTATATATATAATTTCTTAATTTAAATAGTTTGTAACAGCCCAGACCACTCGCTAGTACGATATTATCCACTTTATAAATCGATTGTAAGGTCCCACATCGGTTGGAGAGGGGAACGAAGCATGCCTTATAAGGGTGTGGATACCTCTCCCTAGCATGACGCGTTTTGATGAGTGAGTGTGGAGGGTTTCTGATGAGCGGATAATTTGTACGCTTTTTGGCATTGTTTTTAGTATGTTTTTAGTATGATTTGGTTAGTTTTTAGTATATTTTTATTAGTTTTTAGTTAAAATTCACTTTTTTGGACTTTACTATGAGTTTGTGTGTTTTTCTGTGATTTCAGGTATTTTCTGGCTGAAATTGAGGGACCTGAGCAAAAATCTGATTCAGAGACTGAAAAGGACTGCAGATGCTGTTGGATTCTGACCTCCCTGCACTCGAAGTGGATTTTCTGGAGCTACAGAAGCCCAATTGGCGCGCTCTCAATGGCGTTGGAAAGTAGACATCCTGGGCTTTCCAGCAATATATGATAGTTCATACTTTGCCCAAGATTTGATGGCCCAAATCGGCGTTCAAAGTCACCCTCAGAATTCCCAGCGTTAAACGCCGGAACTGGCACAAGAATGGGAGTTAAACGCCCAAACTGGCACAAAAGCTGGCGTTTAACTCCAAGAAGAGTCTCTACACGAAAATGCTTCAATGCTCAGCCCAAGCACACACCAAGTGGGCCCGGAAGTGGATTTTTATGTCATTTACTCATCTCTGTACACCCTAGGCTACTAGTTCTCTATATATAGGACCTTTTACTATTGTATTTTCATCTTCTGATCTTTGGAATCTTTTGTTCTTTAGATCTTTTGATCACTTTGGGAGGCTGGCCTCACGGCCATGCCTAGACCTTGTTCTTATGTATTTTCAACGGTAGAGTTTCTACACACCATAGATTAAGGTGTGGAGCTCTGCTGTACCTCGAGTATTAATGCAATTACTATTGTTCTTCTATTCAATTCAGCTTGTTCTTGTTCTAAGATATTCATTCGCACTCAAGAACTTGATGAATGTGATGATTATGTGACACTCATCATCATTCTCACTCATGAACAAAGTGACTGACAACCACTCTTGTTCTACAAGCAAACGAGGCTCTAATGTTTATCTCTTGGATTCCTGATAACACGATGCATGGTTGATCGCCTGACAACCGAGCGCTCGCCTGACAAACGAGCCAGCCATTCCGTGAGATCAGAGTCTTCGTGGTATAGGCAAGAACTGATGGCGGCATTCAAGAGAATCCGGAAGGTCTAACCTTGTCTGTGGTATTCTGAGTAGGATTCAATGATTGAATGACTGTGACGTGCTTCAAATTCCTGAGGGCGGGCGTTAGTGACAGACGCAAAAGAATCACTGGATTCTATTCCGGCCTGATTGAGAACCGACAGATGGATAGCCGTGCCGTGACAGGGTGCGTTGAACATTTCCAATGAGAGGATGAGAGGTAGCCACTGACAACGGTGAAACCCTTGCATAAGCTTGCCATGGAAAGGAGTAAGAAGGATTGGATGAAGACAGTAGGAAAGCAGAGAGACGGAAGGGACAGCATCTTCATACGCTTATCTGAAGCTCTCACCAATGATATGCATAAGTATCTCTATCTTTATCTTTATGTTTTATTCATCATCTATACCCATTTGAGTCTGCCTGACTAAGATTTACAAGGTGACCATAGCTTGCTTCATACCAACAATCTCCGTGGGATCGACCCTTACTCGCGTAAGGTTTATTACTTGGACGACCCAGTGCACTTGCTGGTTAGTTGTGCGAAGTTGTAGTGATCACGATTTCGCGCACCAAGTTTTTGGCGCCGTTGCCGGGGATTGTTTCGTGTATGGACAACTGACGGTTCATCTTGTTGCTTAGATTAGGTATTTTTCAGAGTTCTTAAGAATGAATTCTAGTGTTTCAAGGTGATGTTCTTATCATCACCAAAGCTGATTGATTCTCATCAATTTAGCTCTTGAATGCAATGTCCTGCTGAAGCTTGGCTATCCATGTCTAATTCCTTTAGACTGAAGCTTTAGACTAACATTGCATGATTCCTGGAATTCTCATTAAGAATTTTGATACCTTTATTTTCTTTTCCACTTAATTTTCGAAAAAAGCACAAAAAAATTACAAAATCATAAAAACCAAAAATATTTTATGTTTCTTGTTGAGCCCAGTGTCTCATTTTAAGTTTGGTGTCTTGCATGCATTGTTTATTTGATCTTGGTTCTATTTTCAAGTCAATAGTACAGGGAACTGAAGATTCAGAACATGCAGCAGAGGAATTACACAGAAAAAGCTGGGCGTTCAAAACGCCCAGTGAAGAAGGACAGACTGGCGTTTAAACGCCAGCCAGGGTGCCTGGCTGGACGTTTAACGCCCAAAAGGGTAGTGCTTTGGGCGTTAAACGCCAGAATGTGCACCATTCTGGGCGTTTAACGCCAGGATGACACAAGAGGGAAGATTCTGTTTTCAATGCAAATTTTTTTCAAGTTTTCAAAGTTTTTCAAAATCAAATCTTTTTCAAATCAAATCTTTTCAATCAAATCTTTTTCAAAATCAATTTCTTTCCTTTTTCAAAGATACTTGCTAACAATTAATGATTTGATTGAACAATTCAAGTATGTTGCCTTTTCTGTTGAGAAAGGTTTAATGTTTGAATCATATCTTTTCTTGTTAGGCAAGTCATTAAATTTTAAAATCAAATCTTTTTAAATTGTTTTTCAAATCATATATTTTCAATCATATCTTTTTTTTAAACCATAACTTTTCAATCATATCTTTTTAAATTCTAATTTCAAAATCTTTTTCAAAAAATTACTTGATTCCTTTCCCACTCTTGGTTTTCGAAAATCAATTAAAGTTTTTCAAAATGTTTTCAAAATCTTTCACTTAATTTTCGAAAATTTCTTCCTCTCTTCTCACATCCTTCTATTTATGGAGTACCACTCCTTCTCAATGCACAATTCGAACTCTATCTGATTAAGTTCGAATTCTTCTACCTCTTCCTTCTAATTTTCTTCTTCTCTGACACCTCAAGAAATCTCTATACTGTGACATAGAGGATTCCACATTTTCTTGTTCTCTTCTCTTTCATATGAGCAGGAACAAAGACAAAAGCATTCTTGTTGAAGCTGACCCTGAACCTGAAAGGACCTTGAAGCGAAAGCTAAGAGAAGCTAAGGCACAACTCTCTGTAGAGGACCTAACAGAAATCTTCAAAGAAGAAGACATGGCAGCCGAAAACAACAACAATGCAAACAATGCAAGGAAGGTGCTAGGTGACTTTACTGCACCTACTCCCGACTTCTATGGGAGAAGCATCTCTATCCCTGCCATTGGAGCAAACAACTTTGAGCTTAAGCCTCAATTAGTTTCTCTAATGTAACAGAATTGCAAGTTCCATGGACTTCCATTGGAAGATCCTCATCAGTTCTTAGCTGAATTCTTGCAAATCTGTGACACTGTCAAGACTAATGGGGTTGACCCTGAGGTCTACAGACTTATGCTATTCCCTTTTGCTGTAAGAGACAGAGCTAGGACATGGTTGGACTCACAACCTAAAGAAAGCCTGGACTCATGGGAAAAGCTAGTCAATGCCTTCTTGGCAAAATTCTTTCCACCTCAAAAATTGAGTAAGCTTAGAGTGGAAGTCCAAACCTTCAGACAGAAGGATGGAGAATCCCTCTATGAAGCTTGGGAAAGATACAAACAATTGATCAGAAAGTGTCCATCTGACATGCTTTCTGAATGGAGCATCATATGTATTTTCTATGATGGTCTCTCTGAACTATCCAAGATGTCTTTGGATAGCTCTGCTGGAGGATCTCTTCATCTGAAGAAGACGCTTACAGAAGCTCAAGAACTAATTGAAATGGTTGCAAATAACCAATTCATGTACACTTCTGAAAGAAATCCTGTGAACAATGGGACAAGTCAGAAGAAAGGAGTTCTTGAGATTGATACTCTGAATGTCATTCTGGCTCAGAACAAGATATTGACTCAACAAGTCAATCTGATTTCTCAAAGTCTGTCTGGAATGCAAAATACACCTGGCAGTACTAAGGATGCTTCATCTGAAGAAGAAGCTTATGGTCCTGAGAACCCTTCAATGGAAGAGGTGAATTACCTAGGAGAACCCTATGGAAACACCTATAATTCTTCATGGAGAAATTACCCAAATTTCTCATGGAAGAATCAAGAGAGACCTCAATAAGGTTTCAACAACAATAATGGTGGAAGAAACAGGTTTAGCAATGGCAAGCCTTTTCCATCATCTTCTCAGCAACAGACAGAGAATTCTAAGCAGAACCACTCTGACTTAACAACCATGGTCTCTGATCTAATCAAAACCACTCAAAGTTTCATGACTGAAACAAGGTCCTCCATTAGGAATTTGGAGGCACAAGTGGGACAGCTGAGCAAGAAAGTTACTGAACTCCCTCCAAGTACTCTCCCAAGCAACACAGAAGAAAATCCAAAAGGAGAGTGCAAGGCCATCAACATGGCCGAATTTGGAGAGGAAGGAGAGGAAGTGAACGCCACTGAGGAAGACCTCAATGGGCGTGCACTGACCTCCACTGAGTTCCCCAATGAGGAACCATGGGAATCTGAGACTCAAAATGAGACCATAGAGATTCCATTGGACTTACTTCTGCCTTTCATGAGCTCTGATGAGTATTCCTCCTCTGAAGAGGATGAGTATGTCACTGAAGAGCAAGTTGCTAAATACCTTGGAGCAATCATGAAACTAAATGACAAGTTATTTGGAAATGAGACTTGGGAGGATGAACCCCCTTTGCTCACCAAAGAATTGGATGACTTGTCTAGGCAGAAATTACCTCAAAAGAGACAAGATCCTGGGAAGTTTTCAATACCTTGTACCATAGGCACCATGACCTTCAAGAAGGCTCTGTGTGACTTAGGGTCAAGTGTAAACCTCATGCCTCTCTCTGTAATGGAGAAGCTAGGGATCTTTGAGGTGCAAGCTGCAAGAATCTCACTAGAGATGGCAGACAATTCAAGAAAACAAGCTTATGGACTTGTGGAGGATGTTTTGGTGAAGATTGAAGACCATTACATCCCTACTGATTTCATAGTCCTAGAGACTGGGAAGTGCATGGATGAATCTATCATCCTTGGCAGACCCTTCCTAGCCACAGCAAAGGCTGTGATTGATGTTGATGGAGGTGAATTGATCATTCAAGTGAATGAAGAATCCTTTGTGTTTAAGGCTCAAGGATATCCCTCTGTCACCATGGAGAGGAAGCATGAAGAGTTTCTCTCAAATCAGAGCCAAACAGAGCCCCCACAGTCAAACTCTAAGTTTGGTGTTGGGAGGCCACAACCAAACTCTAAGTTTGGTGTTGAACCCCCACATTCAAACTCTAAGTTTGGTGTTGGGAGGTTCCAACATTGCTCTAAAAAAATGTGAGGCTCCATGAGAGCCCTCTGTCAAGCTACTGACATTAAAGAAGCGCTTGTTGGGAGGCAACCCAATGTTATATTTTATCCGTTTTCCTTTGTTATTTTATGTTTTCTGTAGGTTGATGATCATAAGAAGTCACAAAATCAATTGAAAAAGCAAAAACAGAATGAAAAACAGGAAGAAAAACAGCACACCCTGGAGGAAGGACCTACTGGCGTTTAAACGCCAGTAAGGCTAGCAGGTGGGCGTTTAACGCCCAGTCTGGCACCATTCTGGGCATTTAACGCCAGAAAGGGGCACCAGACTGGCGTTAAACGCCAGGAAAGGGCAAGAACCTGGCGTTAAACGCCAGAAATGGGCACCAGCCCGGCATTTAACGCCAGAATTGGCTAAAAACGTGGTTTTTCATGCCATTTGGTGCAGGGATGACTTTTCCTTGACACCTCAGGATCTGTGGACCCCACAGGATCCCCACCAACCCCACCACTCTCCCTCTTCTTCTTCACCCATTCACCAATCACCTCAAGACCTCTTCCCCAAAAACCCTTCACCTATCAAATCCCATCTTTCTCTTCACCACTCACATCCATCCTTCATAAAACCCCACCTACCTTACCATTCAAATTCAAACCACTTTCCCTCCCAAACCCACCCATTTTGGCCGAACCACACAACCTCCTCCATCTCCTCCATTTTCTTCTTCTTCTCCTCTATTCTTTCTTCTTTTGCTCGAGGACGAGCAAACCTTTTAAGTTTGGTGTGGTAAAAGCGTTGCTTTTCGTTTTTCCATAACCATTTATGGCATCCAAGGCCGGAGAAACCTCTAGAAAGAGGAAAGGGAAGGCAAAAGCTTCCACCTCTGAGTCATGGGAGATGGAGAGATTCATCTCAAGGGTACATCAAGACCACTTCTATGAAGTTGTGGCCTTGAAGAAGGTGATCCCCGAGGTCCCTTTCAAACTCAAAAAGGGTCAACTTTGATCAAAGGTTGGACCAAGTCCTCACAGACATTTGTGAAGAGGGCGCTCAATGGAAGAGAGATTCAAGAGGAAAGCCGGTTCAACTGAGAAGACATGACCTCAAGCCCATCACTAAGAAGAGGATGGAGCAAACAAGAGATCCCACTCATCATGAAATCCCTGAGATACCTCAAGGGATGCACTTTCCTCCACAAAACTATTGGGAGCAAATTAACACCTCCCTAGGAGAATTGAGTTCCAACATGGGACAACTAAGGGTGGAACACCAAGAACATTCCATCCTCCTCCATGAAATTAGAGAAGATCAAAGAATCATGAGAGAGGAGCAACAAAGACAAGGAAGAGACATTGAGGAGCTCAAGCACTCCATAAGACCTTCTAGAGGAAGAACAAGCCGCCATCACTAAGGTGGACCCGTTCTTTAATCTCCTTGTTCTTTATTTTCCTGTTTTTCGAAATTTTCATGCTTATGTTTGTCTATGTTTGTGTCTTATGATCATTA
This sequence comes from Arachis stenosperma, assembly GCF_014773155.1. Lineage (NCBI taxonomy): Eukaryota > Viridiplantae > Streptophyta > Magnoliopsida > Fabales > Fabaceae > Arachis > Arachis stenosperma. Next base: position 137,585,106 of record NC_080385.1, read on the forward strand.
GTGTCTTAGTGTCTATGCCTTAAAGTTATGAATGTCCTATGAATCCATCGCCTCTCTTAAATGAAAATTGTTTTTATTACAAAAGAACAAGAAGTACAGGATTTCGAATTCATCTTTAAAACTAGCTTAATTAGTTTGATGTGGTGACAATACTTTTTGTTTTCTGAATGTATGCTTGAACAGTGCATATGTCTTTTGAATTTGTTGTTCATGAATGTTAAAATTGTTGGCTCTTGAAAGAATGATGAAAAAGGAGACATGTTACTGAGGATCTGAAAAATCATTAAAATGATTCTTGAAGCAAGAAAAAGCAGTGAATACAAAAAAAAGGGAGAAAAGAAAACGAAAAAAAAAGAGAAAGAAAAAAAAGAAAGAAATAAAGTTGTGATCCAAGGCAAAAAAGAGTGTGCTTAAGAACCCTGGACACCTCTAATTGGGGACTTTAGCAAAGCTGAGTCACAATCTGAAAAGGTTCACCCAATCATGTGTCTGTGGCATGTATGTATCCGGTGGTAATACTGGAAGACAGAGTGCTTTGGGCCACGGCCAAGACTCATAAAGTAGCTGTGTTCAAGAATCATCATACTTAACTAAGAGAATCAATAACACTATCTGGATTCTGAGTTCCTAAAGAAGCCAATCATTCTGAATTTCAAAGGATAAAGTGAGATGCCAAAACTGTTTGGAGGCAAAAAGCTACTAGTCCCGCTCATCTAATTTGGAGCTAAGTTTCATTGATAATTTGGAGTCTATAGTATATTTTCTTCTTATTATCTTATTTGATTTTCAGTTGCTTGAGGACAAGCAACAATTTAAGTTTGGTGTTGTGATGAGCGGATAATTTGTACGCTTTTTGGCATTGTTTTTAGTATGTTTTTAGTATGATTTGGTTAGTTTTTAGTATATTTTTATTAGTTTTTAGTTAAAATTCACTTTTCTGGACTTTACTATGAGTTTGTGTGTTTTTCTGTGATTTCAGGTATTTTCTGGCTGAAATTGAGGGACCTGAGCAAAAATCTGATCCAGAGACTGAAAAGGACTGCAGATGCTGTTGGATTCTGACCTCCCTGCACTCAAAGTGGATTTTCTGGAGCTACAGAAGCCCAATTGGCGCGCTCTCAACGGCGTTGGAAAGTAGACATCCTGGGCTTTCCAGCAATATATGATAGTCTATACTTTGCCCAAGATTTGATGGCCCAAACCGGCGTTCAAAATCACCCTCAGAATTCCCAGCGTTAAACGCCGGAACTGGCACAAGAATGGGAGTTAAACGCCCAAACTGGCACAAAAGCTGGCGTTTAACTCCAAGAAGAGTCTCTACACGAAAATGCTTCAATGCTCAGCCCAAGCACACACCAAGTGGGCCCGGAAGTGGATTTTTATGTCATTTACTCATCTCTGTACACCCTAGGCTACTAGTTCTCTATATATAGGACCTTTTACTATTGTATTTTCATCTTCTGATCTTTGGAATCTTTTGTTCTTTAGATCTTTTGATCACTTTGGGAGGCTGGCCTCACGGCCATGCCTAGACCTTGTTCTTATGTATTTTCAACGGTAGAGTTTCTACACACCATAGATTAAGGTGTGGAGCTCTGCTGTACCTCGAGTATTAATGCAATTACTATTGTTCTTCTATTCAATTCAGCTTGTTCTTGTTCTAAGATATTCATTCGCACTCAAGAACTTGATGAATGTGATGATTATGTGACGCTCATCATCATTCTCACTCATGAACAAAGTGACTGACAACCACTCTTGTTCTACAAGCAAACGAGGCTCTAATGTTTATCTCTTGGATTCCTGATAACACGATGCATGGTTGATCGCCTGACAACCGAGCGCTCGCCTGACAAACGAGCCAGCCATTCCGTGAGATCAGAGTCTTCGTGGTATAGGCAAGAACTGATGGCGGCATTCAAGAGAATCCGGAAGGTCTAACCTTGTCTGTGGTATTCTGAGTAGGATTCAATGATTGAATGACTGTGATGTGCTTCAAACTCCTGAGGGCGGGGCGTTAGTGACAGACGCAAAAGAATCACTGGATTCTATTCCGGCCTGATTAAGAACCGACAGATGGATAGCCGTGCCGTGACAGGGTGCGTTGAACATTTCCAATGAGAGGATGGGAGGTAGCCACTGACAACGGTGAAACCCTTGCATAAGCTTGCCATGGAAAGGAGTAAGAAGGATTGGATGAAGACAGTAGGAAAGCAGAGAGACGGAAGGGACAGCATCTTCATACGCTTATCTGAAGCTCTCACCAATGATATGCATAAGTATCTCTATCTTTATCTTTATGTTTTATTCATCATCTATACCCATTTGAGTCTGCCTGACTAAGATTTACAAGGTGACCATAGCTTGCTTCATACCAACAATCTCCGTGGGATCGACCCTTACTCGCGTAAGGTTTATTACTTGGACGACCCAGTGCACTTGCTGGTTAGTTGTGCGAAGTTGTAGTGATCACGATTTCGCGCACCAGTTTCGGCTATCATCCCTATCGTCAAAGGCAAAACTGTGAGGCCTTGTGTGCCAAAGCGGATAATATCATGCTAGCAGGTGGTCTGGGCTATTACAAATGGTATCAGAGTCGGAGTCCGGATCGATGTGCTAGCGAGGGTAATGGGCTCCCTTAGGGGATGGATTGTAAGGTCCCACATTAGTTGGGGAGGGGGACGAAGCATGTCTTATAAGGGTGTGGATACCTCTCCCTAGCATGACGCGTTTTGACGAGTGAGTGTGGGGGACTTCGGCTATCATCCCAATCGTCAAAGGCAAAACTGTGAGGTTTTGTGTGTCAAAGAGGACAATATTGTCCTAGCGGGTGGTCTGGGCTGTTACATCCACTGAATAGATTGTGGAGGTTTTTAAAAACTCCTACAAAAGACATCGTGGCACCTCAAATTTTGGGGGTTTTAAAAACTCGCACAAACCATTTGGTGGGGGTTATAAACCTCCACAAATAAATAAAAACCTTGTAGTGTCTCAAGAAATCAAAACCAGAAATTTGGAAGTTTCATGGTTTCTCTCTTCCTCACCCACGCTCTCTGAAAAACTGAAGATTGATGGTTTAGAAGTTATAGTAAACTCTCGTTGTAAGTATAGTTACTAAACCAAGCAATCAACCTTTCTTACAAACGTTTTGGTTGTCACAAGTAATAAACCCCTAAATAAATTGATAACCGAGTATTTAAACCTCGGGTCGTCTTCTCAAGGAATTGCAGGGAGGTATGACTTATTATTGGCTATGAAAAAGGTAAAATTTTGGGGGTTTTGAGAATGAGGAACAAGTATGATAAATGATAAGCGAAATAAATAAATAACTATAAAATAAACTCTTGGAAAGATATGAAAATTCGGAAGTCCTATCCTAGTTACTCCTATAAGAATGGAAGTTAATCCCATTTAGTTAACCTTTGCGTAAGCAAGGGAAAGTCCAATGAACCAATTGGTTAGAATTCCCGAGTCCTAGCCAAATCCTAAGGAAAAACTAGAGTTAGTGGAATTCCAGTTAATTAGCCGACATAACAATCAATCATGAATAGTTGATAACTCAAGAGCTTCCAGTTAATCAATTAAAGCCAATAATATAAAATCTACTTGAATGAAAATAATTTGGATAGAGCCCAAGCATCAATAACATAAATTAGAGAAAACAATCATAAGTCTGAAATACCTCAAATAACATTAATTAAGAAAATCATAACATGAATGTCATTAAGCCAAATTGGCAACATATATAATTAAAAATAAGAGAAGTCAAAATAAAGGAATATTGAACCTGATATGAAGATGATATAAATCCCTAATTTCTAAAAATCCTAATCCTAAATCCTAAGAAAGAGGAGAGAACCTCTCTCTCTAAAAAAACTACATCTAAAACCTAAAATTGTGAATTATGAAAAGCATGTTGAGTCTCTGCATGTTCCCTGACTTTAATCTGTGTTTCTGGGCCGAAAACTGGGTTGAAATCCGGCCCAAAATCTCTGCCAGCGACTTTTGTAATTTTGCAGATCGCGCACGTCACGCGGACGCATCATTCACGCGGACGCGTCATTCGGCGTTTTTCTTTTCCATGCGGGCGCGTCGTCCATGCCTCCACGTCGCTTCTGCTTTTCCAATCCGCGCTTCCGCGTCACTCATGCGGCCGCGTCACTGCAAATTCCTTTCTTCTGCGCGGTCACGTCGCTGACGCGTACGCGTCACTTCTCACTGGTCATCTCCTCAATTTCTTGTGTTTCTTCCATTTTTGCAAGCTTCCTTCCCAATATCTCACTCATTCATGCCCTATAAAGCCTGAAACACTTAACACACAGATCAAGGCATCGAATGGTAATAAGAGAGGATTAAGATTAGCTAAATTAAGACCAAAGAAGCATGTTTTCAATCATGTAATAATTTTAGGAAGGAAATATAAATGCATGCTAATTAAATGAATAAGTGGGTAAATACCATGATAAAACCACACAATTAAACACATTGTAAACCATAAAATAGTGGTTTATCAATCTCCCCACACTTAAACATTAGCATGTCCTCATGCTAAACTCAAGGAGACCAAATAAATGAGTAGGGAAAGGCAAGACTTATGCAATGCAACCTATGAATGTGAATGCAACTACATGCAAAGATGATTCTACCTACTTGGTGAAAAAGTAAATAAATCTTTCAAGAAAAAATACGAACTGGATTTCACTAATTCAAATTACAAAATACAATATGAATAACTTGCAAGAAGAAGATAGCTCATGAAAGCAGGGAATATAGAATCAAGCATTGAACCCTTACTGGTAGTGTATATCGCTCTAGTCTCTCAAGTGTCTAGGGTTAATCACTCTATTCTTTCCTATTCATGTTTTCTAAACTTTGTTCTTTACCTAACCAATCAACAATATTTAATGTACCAATGCAAATATCATGAGGTCTTTTCCAAGGTTGTAACGGGGCTAAGGTGAAGGTAAGGGTATATATATAAGGCTAAGTGAGCTAGTAAAGTGAATCCTTGAGTAGTCTAAGATCTCACCTAACAAATTCATACTCTATACAAATTTTAAAATTATACTTAGCCTCCCATAATTCCCACTTTTGTATGATTCTCAAACTCATGTACCAAATTTTTTATATTTCTTTTACTTTTATCACATGTGCATTGATCTTTCAACTTGACATTGGGGTAATTCTGTCCCCTTATTTGTTTACTTATTTATTGAATATTTTTTTTTGAATCATAAAAGCAAACATAACTTATCAATGCACATGAATTTTCCATTATTTTTCTATTTTGGTTTTTCATGAGTAGGTTTCCAAATTCCCAATATTCAAATAAATTAGAAACATGATATATTCCCTTATTAACCCATGTTCCCACGGTTTCCCCACACTTAGTTGATGCATAATTTCTATCTTAAGCTAACCAAAGATTCACTTGGGATTTTTAATTTGTTTTTCTGCTTAAGGCTAGTAATGTGGTTATAGAACAAAAGGGGATTTAAAAAGCTCAAGGGGGCTAACAAGGGTGATGTAAAAGGTAGGCCAATTTGGAATAAGTGAGGAATTTAAACAATGGCCTCAATCATATGTAGGCATATAAATACACTAAATAACGGACATATAGAATGGAACAAAGCAAAGACTGCAATTATAGAGAAGAAAACACACAAGAATAAAATATCATGGTTAAATAATGTAACCATATAAATAAGCTCAAAAACCATGTTCCAAATACAACTTCAAACAAATTTAACAAAAATTTTCAATTTAAATTAGTGAAATACTATAAAAATTTCTTGAAAAAGAAAATATTACTTCAACCAAGTGGTAAAATATGCACAAAAAATAAACATGCAATCAAACATGCAAATGCAACAATGAAAAACAAAAATTGGTATTGAGAAGGGACTAACTAACCCGTGGAGATCGGTATCGACCTCCCCACACTTAAAGGTTGCACCGTCCTCGATGCATGCAAAGATGTGCAGGTGGCGGGGGTTGTGGTTCCTCAGCCGGTGCTCGTTGTAGAGTCTTTCTCTTTACTCTTCCTGGTGGCCAGCCTGAAAAAGGGAAAAGAGAAAGGGACATGAAGTCAAAGGGATAGAGCAAGGGAGAGGGCAGTACTAGGAAGAATCATGCCAAAATAAAGAAGAATGTCGTTAATACATGGTCGCGACTCCATGAAATTAGGACAGCAATGGAAACAGGGCGTGATAAATTGAAGCAATTAAATGCAAGATGTTTATTAGCATGCTGGCAAAGGCATGAGTAGCGTAAATCAAGCATTAAAAGCTTTAATATATTATTAGTCGTGAGAAACTAACAATAACGTTTGTATTGATAATTATATTTAATTAATAAAATAGTAAAGGGAATTTGTGAAAAGCAAGCATCGAATAGTAGAATAGAATAATGTAGAAAAGTATATGATGCCATACGGGCTTTTTCACAAACACATAGCATGCATGATAAATAAGTTATTGAAAGTATTAAATTGAACATGCAAGCAGCCCTATAAAAAATAATATATAATTGTCACATAATTTTTCAACAATCCACAAAATAAATAGCAACACCAAAAAAATATGTATGAATGCAATGAATGAAAGTATGCAGATGAAGTAAGTAAAATAGAATGAAGGAAAAGAAGGATGAGAAGTTAAGGAAATAAAGTAGGAAAGACAGAGGAAAAGATAGAAGAAATTAGGATTAAAAAAGAAACGATAAGAGAATCGGCACTGATTTGGATAAGCTGTGTGTCGCATGTGACGCGGACGCATGAGTGATGCGGTCGCGTGGTGCGCGATAAGGTCAGGTGACACGGACGCATGGATCACGCGATCGCGTGGTGTGTGAAAATTTTCAGGTGATGCGGACGCGTCGATCACGCGATCGCGTGACCTGATTTGTGCTATTGGCGCAAGTGCAGCCTCGCGCACGCACAACTCTCTGTTTAATATGCAAATTGCCAAATTTCTGGGTGACGCAGTCGCGTAGGTGACGCGATCGCGTGGATGGCCTAATTTTGAAAATGGCACGGACACATGGGGCACGCGTACGCGTGGCAGGGCTTGTGCTTCTAGCACGAGTCCAGCCCAATTCTAGCTCAACTTTCGGCCATACACCCTTTTTACGTCGATTTCAGGGCACGCGTTCGCGTGGGTGACGCGGACGCGTGGGCGGCATTTTTCCCACATGACGCAGACACGTCATCGACGCGGTCGCGTGGATCAATCTGCGCTAAAGGCACGCCTCCAGCCACGCTTTCGCGTGACTCTCTGTTCACTTTTCTTTTCTTTACAATGCACTGGTGACGCTGCCGCGTCAGCGACGCTGCCGCGTCACGTGCGTGCTCTTTTTTTATGTAGTATGCAGAATGCAATGCTTAATGTGAATGCTATGCATGATTCCAGGTTCAATAAAATAAAATAAAACAAAAAAAAACAAACAAAACTGAATAAAATTAAAATTGAAAAAGGAACGATCATACCATGGTGGGTTGGCTCCCACCTAGCACTTTTAGTTAAAGTCCGTAAGTTGGACATTTGAGGAGCTTCCTGTTATGGCGGCTTGTGCTTGAACTCATCCAGAAATCTCCACCAATGTTTGGAGTTCCAGTAGCCTCCGGGGTCCCAAACTAGGCGCAGAAAGCCTTTAAGTAAGTTAAAGCAAGTGACAAGGCCCCAAGAGTGTTGATTGCCACAATAAATTCTGGGGTCCCAAACCTTGCTTTTGCACCCGTCTTCTTTTTGATCCTTAGTGTTCCAACCGGGTGGCAGGCAATTTGAATTCTCACTAAAGCGGCCAAACAACTTCCTAGACCCATTCAGTTGAGCTCTATACCAACCCTTGCGTTTAAACTTAAAGCTTCCAACCATATGAACCTTGCAGGACAATTCTTACCACTGACTATCTTTCTCTTACTCTTAATGCCATAAAGAGCTCTAAGTTGACCATCCGTCTCCAGTAGCCCGTATTCAAGTGGAATTAGAAAGCTAAGGGATATGAATTTTACCCACTTGAATGTTGTGAAGGATGATGGCAACTTAGGGGGAGGTGTTTCTAATGAACGTGCAGGCTCCACTTCCTTGTGCTCTTCTCCGACATCTTCCACCTCTTTGCAATCTTCTTCAATATCAACCTCTTCCTCTTGGTGGATGATGAGCGGATGATTTATACGCTTTTTGGTATTGTTTTTAGGTAGTTTTTAGTAAGTTCAAGCTACTTTTAGGGATGTTTTCATTAGTTTTTATGTTAAATTCACATTTCTGGACTTTACTATGAGTTTGTGTGTTTTTCTGTGATTTCAGGTAATTTCTTGCTGAAATTGAGGGACTTGAGCAAAACTCTGAAAAAGGCTGACAAAAGGACTGCTGATGCTGTTGGAATCTGACCTCCCTGCACTCGAAATGGATTTTCTGGAGCTACAGAACTCCAAATGGCGCGCTCTCAATGGCGTTGGAAAGTAGACATCCAGAGCTTTCCAGAAATATATAATAGTCTATACTTTATTCGGAAATTGACGACGTAACTTGGCGTTGAACACCAAGTACATGCTGCTGTCTGGAGTTAAACGCCAGAAACACGTCATGATCCGGAGTTGAACGCCCAAAACACGTCATAACTTGGAGTTCAACTCCAAGAGAAGCCTCAGCTCGTGGATAGATCAAGCTCAGCCCAAGCATACACCAAGTGGGCCCCGGAAGTGGATTTATGCATCAATTACTTACTCATGTAAACCCTAGTAGCTAGTCTAGTATAAATAGGATAGTTTACTATTGTATTAGACATCTTTAGTCTCAGTTTTGTTTTATCATTCATCTTAGGAGACTATTGATCACGTTTTGGAGGCTGGCCATTCGGTCATGCCTGAACCTTTCACTTATGTATTTTCAACTGTGGAGTTTCTGCACACCATAGATTAAGGGTGTGGAGCTCTGCTGTACCTCAAGTTTCAATACAATTATTATTACTTTCCATTCAATTCTCTCTTATTCTTATTCCAAGATATACGTTGCACTACACTTTGATGAATGTGATGATCCGTGACACTCATCACCATTCAAACCTATGAACGCACGTGATTGACAACCACTTCCGTTCTACCTTAGGCCGGGCGCATATCTCTTGGATTCCCCAACAGAATCTTCATGGTATAAGCTAGATAGATGGCGGCATTCATGGGGATTCGAAAAGTCTAACCTTGTCTGTGGTATTCCGAGTAGGATCCTGGGAATCCGGAAGGTCTAACCTTGTCTGTGGTATTCCGAGTAGGATTCCGGTATTGAATGACTGTGACGAGCTTTAAACTCCTGAAGGCTGGGCGTGATGACAAACGCAAAAGAATCAATGGATTCTATTCCAACCTGATTGAGAATCGACAGATGATTATCCGTGCTGTGACAGAGCATTTGGACCATTTTCACTGAGAGGATGGGATGTAGCTATCAACAAAGGTGATGCCTCCAGACGATTAGCCGTGCAGTGACAGCGCATAGGACCATTTTCCCGAGAGGATTAAAAGTAGCCATTGATGATGGTGATGCCCTACATACAGCTTGCCATGGAAAGGAGTAAGAAGGATTGAAGGAAGAGTGAGTAGTGAAGTAGAGTTTCAAGAGGAACACAGCATCTCCATACACCTATCTGAAATTCCCACTATTGATTTACATAAGTATTTCTATCCCTTTTTATTCTCTATTTATTTATTAATTTTCGAAACCCAAAACCAATTTAATCTGCCTAACTGAGATTTACAAGGTGACCATAGCTTGCTTCATACCAACAATCTCTGTGGGATCGACCCTTACTCACGTAAGGTATTACTTGGATGACCCAGTACACTTGCTGGTTAAGCTGAATGAAGTTGTGTCCACACATAGTTGAAAAAGCAATGAATTTTACAAAATACAATAACAAAGGAATCACAATTTCGTCCACCAAGTTTTTGGCGCCGTTGCCGGGGATTGTTCGAGTATGGACAACTGACGGTTCATCTTGCTGCTCAGATTAGGTAATTTTCTTTTCAAAAATCTTTTTCAAAATTTTTCTTTTCTTTTTCGTTTTTCCAAAAATATTTTCGAAAACAAAAAATTAATAAAAATCAAAAAAAAACTAGAAAATCATAAAAATCAAAAATATTTTGTGTTTCTTGTTTGAGTCTTGAGTCAATTTTTAAGTTTGGTGTCAATTGCATGCTTTTAAAAATTTTTCTTGCATTTTTCGAAAATCCCATGCATTCATAGTGTTCTTCATGATCTTCAAGATGTTCTTGACAAGTCTTCTTGTTTGATCCTGATGTTTTCTTGTTTTGTGTTGTTTGTTGTTTTTCATATGCATTTTTTGTTTGTTAGAGTCCATGCATTAAAGATTTCTAAGTTTGGTGTCTTGCATGTTTTCTTTGCATCAAAAATTTTTCAAAATTATGTTCTTGATGTTCATCATGATCTTCAAAGTGTTCTTGGTGTTCATCTTGACATTCATAGCATCCTTGCATGAATTCATTGTTTTGATCTAAAAGTTTCATACATTGAGTATTTTTGTTGTTTTTCTCTCTCATAATTAAAAATTCAAAAATCAAAAAAATATCTTTTCCTTATTTTTCTCATAATTTTTGAAAATTTGAATTGACTTAGTCAAAAATTTTCAAAATTAGTTGTTTCTTACAAGTCAAGTCAAATTTTCAATTTTAAAAATCTTATCTTTTCAAAATCTTTTTCAAAAATCATATCTTTTCCAATTTTTTTTCTTATTTTCGAAAATTCAAAAATTATTTTTTTTTTAAATTTTTTTCTTATCTTTATATCATATTTTCGAAAATATGCTAACAATTAATGTGATTGATTCAAAAATTTGAAGTTTGTTACTTTCTTGTTAAGAAAGGTACAATCTTTAAATTCTAGAATCTTATCTTGTAGTTTCTTGTTAGTTAAGTCATTTTAAAAATTAAATCTTTTTCAAAATATCTTTTTCTTAGAATTTTTATCTTATATTTTTATCTCATCCTTCTCAAAATTTTATCTTTTTCAAAATTTGATTTCAAAATATCTTATCTAACTTCTTATCTTCTTATCTTTTTAAAATTTGATTTTAAAATATTTTTCAATCAATTAACTAACTTTTTGTTTGTTTCTTATCTTTTTTCAAAACCACCTAACTACTTTTCCCTCTCTAATTTTCGAAAATACCTCTCTCTTTTTCAAAAAAATTCTTTTTAATAAATTAATTGTTTTAATTTTAATTACATCCTATCTCTAATTTTCAAAAATCACTAACCCCTTTTTAAAATTATTTTCGAATTCTCTTCCTTTTCTCTTCTTCTATTTAATTATTTAATTACTAACACTTCTCTTCACCTCTCTTCATCTAAAAATCCGAATTCTTCTTCACTCTTTCCCCCTCTCTTTTTCTACTAACACAAAGGAATCTCTATACTGTGACATAGAGGATTCCTCTTTCTTTTCTTGCTTTCTTCTCTTTCATATGAGCAGGAACAAGGAAAAAAGCACTCTTGTTGAAATTGATCCAGAACCTAAAAGGACTCTGAAAAGGAAATTAAGAGAAGCTAAATTACATTATTCTAAAGGTAACCTTTCAGAAACATTAGAACAAGAGAAGGAGATGGCAGCCGAAAATAATAATAATGCAAGGAGAATGCTTGGTGACTTCACAAAGCCAACGTCCAAATTTGATGGAAGAAGCATCTCCATTCCTGCCATTGGAGCCAACAACTTTGAGCTGAAACCTCAGCTAGTTGCCTTAATGCAACAAAATTGCAAGTTTTATGGACTTCCATCTGAAGATCCTTATCAGTTTTTAACTGAGTTCTTGCAGATCTGTGAGACTGTAAAGACGAATGGAGTTGATCCTGAAGTCTACAGACTCATGCTTTTCCCTTTTGTTGTAAGAGACAGAGCTAGAATATGGTTGGATTCACAACCCAAGGATAGCCTGGACTCCTGGGATAAGCTGGTCACTGCCTTCTTGGATAAATTCTTTCCTCCTCAAAAGCTGAGCAAGCTGAGAGTGGATGTTCAAACCTTCAAACAAAAAGATGGTGAATCCCTCTATGAAGCTTGGGAAAGATACAAGCAGCTGACCAAAAGATGTCCATCTGACATGTTTTCAGAATGGACCATATTAGATATATTCTATTATGGTCTATCTGAATTTTTGAAAATGTCATTGGACCATTCTGTAGGTGGATCTATTCACCTAAAGAAAACGCCTGAAAAGGCTCAAGAACTCATTGATATGGTTGCAAACAACCAATTCATGTACACTTCTGAGAGGAATTTCGTGAATAATGGGATACCTCAGAAGAAAGGAGTTCTTGAAATTGATACTCTGAATGCCATATTGGCTCAAAACAAAGTGTTGACTCAACAGGTCAACATGATTTCTCAAAATCTGAATGGATGGCAACATGCATCCAACAGTACTAAAGAGGCAGCTTCTGAAGAAGCCTATGATCCTGAGAACCCTGCCATGGCAGAGGTTAATTACATGGGTGAACCTTATGGAAACACCTATAACTCATCATGGAGAAATCATCCAAATTTCTCATGGAAGGATCAACAAAAGCCTCAACAAGGCTTTAACAATGGTGGACGCAATAGGCTGAGCAAAAGCAAGCCATATCCATCTTCTTCTCAGCAACAGACAGAGAATTCTGAACAAAACACTTCTAATTTAGCCAATCTAGTCTCTGATCTGTCAAAGGCCACTTTCAGTTTCATGAGTGAAACAAGATCCTCCATCAGAAATCTGGAGGCACAAGTGGGCCAGCTGAGTAAGAAAATCATTGAAACTCCTCCCAGTATTCTCCCAAGCAATACAGAAGAAAATCCAAAAGGAGAGTGCAAGGCCATTGATATAATCAATGTGACCGAATGCACAAGGGAGGAGGAGGACGAAAATCCTAGTGAGAAAGACCTCCTGGGACGTCCCTCAAGCAAGAAGGAGTTTCCTATTAAGGATCCAAAGAAATCTGAGGCTCATATAGAGACCATAGAGATTCCATTAAATCTCCTTCTGCCATTCATGAGCTCTGAAGATTATTCTTCCTCAGAAGAGGATGAAGATGTAACTGGAGAGCAAGTTGCTCAATACTTAGGAGCTATCATGAAGCTGAATGCCAAGTTGTTTGGTAATGAGACTTGGGAAAGTGAACCTCCCTTGCTCATTAGTGAACTAGATACCTGGATTCAGCAAATTCTACCTCAAAAGAAATAAAATCCTAGAAAGTTCTTAATACCTTGTACCATAGGCACCATGACCTTTGAAAAAGCTCTGTGTGATCTGGGGTCAGGGATAAATCTTATGCCACTCTCTGTAATGGAGAAGCTGGGGATCATTGAGGTACAACCTGCCTTGTTCTCATTACAATTGGCAGACAAGTCATTGAGACAAGCTTATGGAATAGTAGAGGACGTGTTAGTAAAGGTTGAAGGCCTTTACATCCCTGCTGATTTTATAATCTTAGACACTAGGAAGGAAGAGGATGATTGCATCATCCTTGGAAGACCTTTCCTAGCCACAGCAGGAGCTGTGATAGATGTCAACAGAGGTGAATTAATCCTTCAATTGAATGGGGACTACCTTGTGTTTAAGGCACATGGCCATCCATCTGTGATAGAAGAGAGTAAGCATGAAGAGCTTCTCTCAGTTCAGAGTCAAGAAGAGCCCACACAGTCAAACTCTAAGTTTGGTGTTGTGAGGCCACAACCAAACTCTAAGTTTGGTGTCAAGACCCCATATCCAAACTCTAAGTTTGGTGTTGGGACTATACAACATTGACCTGATCACCTTGTGGCTCCATGAAAGCCACTGTCAAGCTATTGACATTAAAGAAGTGCTTGTTGGGAGGCAACCCAATTTTATTTATCTAATTTTTATTTTATTCTATATTATTGTTATTTTGTGTTTTATTAGGTACATGATCATGAGGAGTCACGAAAAAAATCATAAAAATTAAAAACAGAGTCAAAAATAGCAGAAAAAAATTCGCACCCTGGAGGAAGCATAGGCTGGCGTTCAACGCCAGTGAGATGCATCTGGCTGGCGTTCAACACCAGAACAGAGCATCATTCTGGCACTGAATGCCAGAAACAAGCAACATCCTGGCGTTGAACTCCAGGAATGTGTCTAAAGAAGAAAAACTGGCGCTGAACGCCAGTAACAAGCATGAAACTGGCGTTCAACGCCAGAAACATGCTTTACATGGGCGTTGAACGCCCAGAATGTGCACCACACGGCGTTTAAATGCCAGAATGGTGTGCAAAGGCAATTTACATGCCTATTTGGTGCAGGGATGGAATTCCTTGACACCTCAGGACCTGTGGACCCCACAGGATCACCTCAGGATCTGTGGACCCCACAGGATCCCCACCTACCATATTTCCACCTTACCTCCTAATCCTAGTTTTTGTGATTACTCTTCCCCATGTCACACTTCCCAACACCCTTCACCAATCACCTCAATTCCTCTTCCTAATTACCCCCTTCACCACTCACATCCATCCACTCTTCCCCATAAACCCCACCTACCTTCAAAAATTCAAAACCAATTTCCCACCCATTCCCACCCTAAATGGCCGAATACACACTACCCCCTCTCCCTATATATATCCTTCCATTCTACTTCATTTTCACACAACACAACCCCTTCTTCTTCACCTAGGCCGAACCTACATCTCTTCCTCCCTACCATATTTTCTTCTTCTTCTTCTCCTTCTTCTTTTCTTTCTTCTATTTCTCGAGGGCGAGCAATATTTCAAGTTTGGTGTGGTAAAAGCATAAGCTTTTTGTTTTTCCATTACCATCAATGGCACCTAAGGCCGGAGAATCCTCTAGAAAAGGAAAAGGGAAGACAAAAGCTTCCACCTCCGAGTCATGGGAGATGGAAAGATTCATCTCCAAGAGCCATCAAGACCACTTCTATGATGTTGTGGCAAAGAAGAAGGTGATCCCTGAGGTCCCTTTCAAGCTCAAGAAAAATGAGTATCCGGAGATCCGACATGAAATCCGAAGAAGAGGTTGGGAAGTTCTAACCAACCCCATGCAACAAGTCGGAATCTTAATGGTTCAAGAGTTCTATGCCAATGCATGGATCACTAGAAACCATGATCAAAGTATGAACCCGAGTCCAAAGAATTATCTCACAATGGTTCGGGGGAAATACTTAGATTTTAGTCCGGAAAATGTGAGGTTGGCATTCCACTTGCCCATTATGCAAGAAGATGAACGCCCCTACACTAGAAGGGTCAACTTTAATCAAAGGTTGGACCAGGTCCTTATGGATATATGTGTGGAAGGAGCTCAATGGAAGAGAGACTCCAAAGGCAAGCCAGTCCAACTAAAAAGATTGGACCTCAAGCCTGTAGCTAGAGGATGGTTGGAGTTCATTCAACGCTCCATCATTCCCACTAGCAAGCGATATGAAGTTACTGTGGATCGGGCCATCATGATTCATGGCATCATGATTGGAGAGGAAGTAGAAGTTCATGAGGTCATCTCCAATGAAATCTACAAAATAGCCGACAAGCCCTCACCCATGGCACGGCTAACTTTTCCTCACCTTATTTGCCATCTATGTTACTCAACTGGAGTTATCATAGAAGGAGACATCTCCATTGAAGAGGACAAGCCCATCACCAAGAAGAGGATGGAGCAAGCAAGAGAGGCCCTTCACGGTTCTCAAGAGATGCATGAGGAAGCTCATCATCAAGAAATCCCTGAGATGCCTCAAGGGATGCACTTTCCTCCCAACAACTATTGGAAACAACTCAATACTTCCTTAGAAGACTTGAGCCACAATGTTGAACAATTAAGGGTGGAACATCATGAGCACTCCATCATTCTCCAAGAAATAAGAGAAGACCAAAGAGCAATGAGGGAGGAGCAGCAAAGGCAAGGAAGGGACATAGAAGAGCTTAAGGACATTGTTAGTCCTTCAAGAAGAAGACGCCACTAAAGGTGGATTCATTCCTTGTTCTTTATTTCTTTCTGTTTTCGGTTTTTAATGTTGTGTTTATCTATGTTTTGTGTCTTTACTTCATGATCATTAGTATGTAACCATGTCTTAAAGCTATGAATAAAATCCATTAATCCTTCACCTCTCTTAAATGAAAAATGTTTTAATTCAAAAGAACAAGAAGTACATAAATTTCGAATTTATCCTTGAATTTAGTTTAATTATATTGATGTGGTGACAATACTTTTTGTTTTCTGAATGAATGATTGAACAGTGCATAATTTTGATCTTGTTGTTTATGAATGTTAAAACTGTTGGCTCTTGAAAGAATGATGAACAAAGAGAAATGTTACTGATGATCTGAAAGATCATGGAATTGATTCTTGAAGCAAGAAAAAGCAGTGAAAAGTAAAAAGCTTGCGAAAAAGAAAATCGAAAAAAATAGAAAAAAAAAGAAAGAAGCAAGCAGAAAAAGCCAATTGCCCTTAAAACCAAAAGGCAAGGGTAAAAAGGATCCAATGCTTTGAGCATCAATGGATAGGAGGGCCCAAGGAAATAAAATCCAGGCCTAAGCGGCTAAACCAAGCTGTCCCTAACCATGTGCTTGTGTCATGAAGGTCCAAGTGAAAAGCTTGAGACCAAGTGGTTAAAGTCGTGATCCAAAGCAAAAAGAGTGTGCTTAAGAGCTCTGGACACCTCTAACTGGGGACTCTAGCAAAGCTGAGTCACAATCTGAAAATGTTCACCCAGTCATGTGTCTGTGGCATTTATGTATCCGGTGGTAATACTGGAAAATAAAATGCTTAGGGCCACAGCCAAGACTCATAAGTAGCTGTGTTCAAGAATCAACATGCTTAACTAGGAAAGTCAATAACACTATCCAAAATTCTAAGTTCCTAAAGAAGCCAATCATTCTAAACTTCAAAGGAAAAAGTAAGATGCCAAAACTGTTCAGAAGCAAAAAGCTACAAGTCCCGCTCATCTAATTATAATTAATATTCATTGATATTCTGGAATTTATAGTATATTCTCTTCTTTTTATCCTATTTGATTTTCAGTTGCTTGGGGACAAGCAACAATTTAAGTTTGGTGTTGTGATGAGCGGATAATTTATACGCTTTTTGGCATTGTTTTTAGGTAGTTTTTAGTAAGTTCAAGCTACTTTTAGGGATGTTTTCATTAGTTTTTATGTTAAATTCACATTTCTGGACTTCACTATGAGTTTGTGTATTTTTCTGTGATTTCAGGTAATTTCTGGCTGAAATTGAGGGCTTGAGCAAAACTCTAAAAAAGGCTGACAAAAGGACTGCTGATGCTGTTGGAATCTGACCTCCCTGCACTCGAAATAGATTTTCTGGAGCTACAGAACTCCAAATGGCGCGCTCTCAATGGCGTTGGAAAGTAGACATTCAGAGCTTTCCTGAAATATATAATAGTTCATACTTTATTCGAAAATTGACGACGTAACTTGGCGTTGAACGCCAAGTATATGCTGCTGTCTGGAGTTAAACGCCAGAAACACGTCATGATCCGGAGTTGAACGCCCAAAACACGTCATAACTTGGAGTTCAACTCCAAGAGAAGCCTCAGCTCGTGGATAGATCAAGCTCAGCCCAAGCATACACCAAGTGGGCCCCGGAAGTGGATTTATGCATCAATTACTTACTCATGTAAACCCTAGTAGCTAGTCTAGTATAAATAGGATAGTTTACTATTGTATTAGACATCTTTGGTCTCAGTTTTGTTTTATCATTCATCTTAGGAGACTATTGATCACATTTTGGGGGCTGGCCATTCGGCCATGCCTGAACCTTTCACTTATGTATTTTCAACTGTGGAGTTTCTGCACACCATAGATTAAGGGTGTGGAGCTCTACTGTACCTCAAGTTTCAATACAATTATTATTACTTTCCATTCAATTCTCTCTTATTCTTATTCCAAGATATACGTTGCACTACACTTTGATGAATGTGATGATCCGTGACACTCATCACCATTCTCACCTATGAACGCGCGTGATTGACAACCACTTCCGTTCTACCTTAGGCCGGGCGCATATCTCTTGGATTCCCCAACAGAATTTTCATGGTATAAGCTAGATAGATGGCGGCATTCATGGGGATCCAAAAAGTCTAACCTTGTCTGTGGTATTCCGAGTAGGATCCTGGGAATCCGGAAGGTCTAACCTTGTCTGTGGTATTCCGAGTAGGATTCCGGTATTGAATGACTGTGACGAGCTTCAAACTCCTGAAGGCTGGGCGTGATGACAAACGCAAAAGAATCAATGGATTCTATTCCAACCTGATTGAGAACCGACAGATGATTAGCCGTGCTGTGACAGAGCATTTGGACCATTTTCACTGAGAGGATGGGATGTAGCTATCAACAAAGGTGATGCCTCCAGACGATTAGCCGTGCAGTGACAGCGCATAGGACCATTTTCCCGAGAGGATTAAAAGTAGCCATTGATGATGGTGATGCCCTACATACAGCTTGCCATGGAAAGGAGTAAGAAGGATTGAAGGAAGAGTGAGTAGTGAAGTAGAGTTTCAAGAGGAACACAGCATCTCCATACACCTATCTGAAATTCCCACTATTGATTTACATAAGTATTTCTATCCCTTTTTATTCTCTATTTATTTATTAATTTTCGAAACCCAAAACCAATTTAATCTGCCTAACTGAGATTTACAAGGTGACCATAGCTTGCTTCATACCAACAATCTCTGTGGGATCGACCCTTACTCACGTAAGGTATTACTTGGATGACCCAGTACACTTGCTGGTTAAGCTGAATGAAGTTGTGTCCACACATAGTTGAAAAAGCAATGAATTTTACAAAATACAATAACAAAGGAATCACAATTTCGTCCGCCAAGTTTTTGGCGCCGTTGCCGGGGATTGTTCGAGTATGGACAACTGACGGTTCATCTTGCTGCTCAGATTAGGTAATTTTCTTTTCAAAAATCTTTTTCAAAATTTTTCTTTTCTTTTTCGTTTTTCCAAAAATATTTTCGAAAACAAAAATTTAATAAAAATCCAAAAAAAACTAGAAAATCATAAAAATAAAAAATATTTTGTGTTTCTTGTTTGAGTCTTGAGTCAATTTTTTAGTTTGGTGTCAATTGCATGCTTTTAAAAATTTTTCTTGCATTTTTCGAAAATCCCATGCATTCATAGTGTTCTTCATGATCTTCAAGATGTTCTTGACAAGTCTTCTTGTTTGATCCTGATGTTTTCTTGTTTTGTGTTGTTTGTTGTTTTTCATATGCATTTTCTTGGTGTTCATCTTGACATTCATAGCATCCTTGCATGCATTCGTTGAACGCCAAGTACATGCTGCTATCTAGAGTTAAACGCCAGAAACACGTCATGATCCGGAGTTGAACGCCCAAAACACGTCATAACTTGGAGTTCAACTCCAAGAGAAGTCTCAGCTCGTGGATAGATCAAGCTCAGCCCAAGCATATACCAAGTGGGCCCCGAAAGTGGATTTATGCATCAATTACTTACTCATTTAAACCCTAGTAGCTAGTCTAGTATAAATAGGATAGTTTACTATTGTATTAGACATCTTTGGTCTCAGTTTTGTTTTATCATTCATCTTAGGAGACTATTGATCACGTTTTGGGCGCTGGCCATTCGGCCATGCCTGAACCTTTCACTTATGTATTTTCAACGGTGGAGTTTCTGCACACCATAGATTAAGGGTGTGGAGCTCTGCTGTACCTCAAGTTTCAATACAATTATTATTACTTTCCATTCAATTCTCTCTTATTCTTATTCCAAGATATACGTTGTACTACACTTTGATGAATGTGATGATCCGTGACACTCATCCCCATTCTCACCTATGAACGCGCGTGATTGACAACCACTTCCGTTCTACCTTAGGCCGGCCGCATATCTCTTGGATTCCCCAACAGAATCTTCGTGGTATAAGCTAGATAGATGGCTGCATTCATGGGGATCCGGAAAGTCTAACCTTGTCTGTGGTATTCCGAGTAGGATCCTGGGAATTGATGAGCGGATAATTTATACGCTTTTTGGCATTGTTTTTAGTATGTTTTTAGTATATTTAGTTGAGTTTTTAGTATATTTTTATTAGTTTTTAGTTAAAATTCACTTTTCTGGACTTTACTATGAGTTTGTGTGTTTTTCTGTGATTTCAGGTATTTTCTGGCTAAAATTGAGGGACCTGAGCAAAAATCTGATTCAGAGACTGAAAAGGACTGCAGATGCTGTTGGAATCTGACCTCCCTGCACTCGAAGTGGATTTTCTGAAGCTACAGAAGCCCAATTGGCGCGCTCTCAACGGCGTTGGAAAGTAGACATCCTGAGCTTTCCAGCAATATATGATAGTCCATACTTTGCCCAAGATTTGATGGCCCAAACCGGCGTTCAAAATCACCTTCAGAATTCCCAGCGTTAAACGCCGGAACTGGCACCAAAGTGGGAGTTAAACGCCCAAACTGGCACAAAAGCTGGCGTTTAACTCCAAGAAGAGTCTCTACACGAAAATGCTTCAATGCTCAGCCCAAGCACACACCAAGTGGGCCCGGAAGTGGATTTTTATGTCATTTACTCATCTTTGTAATTCTTAAGCTACTAGTTCCCTATAAATAGGACCTTTTGCTATTGTATTTGATGTCTTGGAATCTGGGTAGCTATCTTTAGTCTTATGCTATCTTAAATCATGGGGCTGGCCTCACGGCCATGCCTAGACCTTGTTCTTATGTATTTTCAACGGTGGAGTTTCTACACACCATAGATTAAGGTGTGGAGCTCTGCTGTACCTCGAGTATTAATGCAATTACTATTGTTCTTCTATTCAATTCAGCTTGTTCTTATTCCAAGATATCACTTGTTCTTCAACTTGATGAATGTGATGATCCGTGACACTCATCATAATTTTCACCTATGAACGTGTGACTGACAACCACCTCCGTTCTACCTTAGATTGGGTGGATATCTCTTGGATTCCTGATACACGACGCATGGTTGATCGCCTGACAACCGAGCGCTCGCCTGACAACCGAGCCAGCCATTCTGTGAGATCAGAGTCTTCGTGGTATAGGCTAGAATTGATGGCGGCATTTAAGAGAATCCGGAAGGTCTAAACCTTGTCTGTGGTATTCTGAGTAGGATTCAATGATTGAATGACTGTGACGTGCTTCAAACTCGCGATTGTGGGGCGTTAGTGACAGACGCAAAAGAATCACTGGATTCTATTCCGACATGATCGAGAACCGACAGCTGGATAGCCGTGCCATGACAGGGTGCGTTGAACATTTCCACTGAGAGGATGGGAGGTAGCCACTGACAACGGTGAAACCCTTGCATAATGCTTGCCATGGAAAGGAGTAAGAAGGATTGGATGAAGGCAGTAGGAAAGCAGAGAGACGGAAGGGACAAAGCATCTCCATTCGCTTATCTGAAGTTCTCACCAATGAATTGCATAAGTATCTATATCTTTATCTTTATGTTTTATTCATATATCATCCATAACCATTTGAGTCTGCCTGACTGAGATTTACAAGGTGACCATAGCTTGCTTCATACCAACAATCTCCGTGGGATCGACCCTTACTCGCGTAAGGTTTATTACTTGGACGACCCAGTGCACTTGCTGGTTAGTTGTGCGAAGTTGTGTTTATGCCATGGTATTGAGCACCAAGTCTTTGGGGCCGTTACTAGGGATTATTTGAGTTGTGAAAAGTAGTGATCACAATTTCGCATGTCAAGTTTTTGGCGCCGTTGCCGGGGATTGTTTCGTGTATGGACAACTGACGGTTCATCTTGTTGCTTAGATTAGGTATTTTTCAGAGTTCTTAAGAATGAATTCTAGTGTTTCAAGGTGATGTTCTTATCATCACCAAAGCTGATTGATTCTCATCAATTTAGCTCTTGAATGCAATGTCCTGCTGAAGCTTGGCTATCCATGTCTAATTCCCTTAGAATGAAGCTTTAGACTAACATTGCATGATTCCTGGAATTCTCATTAAGAATTTTGATACCTTTATTTTCTTTTCCACTTAATTTTCGAAAAAAGCACAAAAAAATTACAAAATCATAAAAACCAAAAATATTTTATGTTTCTTGTTTGAGTCTAGTGTCTAATTTTAAGTTTGGTGTCTTGCATGCATTGTTTATTTGATCTTGGTTCTATTTTCAAGTCAATAATACAGGGAACTGAAGATTCAGTACATGCAACAGAGGAATTATACAGAAAAAGCTGGGCGTTCAAAACGCCCAGTGAAGAAGGAAAAACTGGCGTTTAAACGCCAGCCAGGGTGCCTGGCTGGGCGTTTAACGCCCAAAAGGGTAGAGCTTTGGGCGTTAAACGCCAGAATGTGCACCATTCTGGGCGTTTAACGCCAGGATGGCACAAGAGGAAAGATTCTGTTTTTAATTCAGATTTTTTTCAAGTTTTCAAAGTTTTTCAAAATCAAATCTTTTTCAAATCATATCTTTTCAATCAAATCTTTTTCAAAATCAATTTCTTTCCTTTTTCAAAGATACTTGCTAACAATTAATGATTTGATTGAACATTTCAAGTATGTTGCCTTTTCTGTTGAGAAAGGTTTAATGTTTGAATCATATCTTTTCTTGTTAGGCAAGTCATTATTTTTTAAAATCAAATCTTTTTAAATTGTTTTTCAAATCATATCTTCTCAATCACATCTTTTTCAAAAAAGTTTTCAATCATATCTTCTTCAAAATCTTTTTCAAAATGATTTTAAAATCTTTTTAATTAATTTTCGAAAAATCTCTTCCCCTTTTCTCACATCCTTCTATTTATGGAGTACCACTCCTCCTCAATGCACAATTCGAACTCTATCTCACTAAGTTTGAATTCTTCTACCTCTTCCTTCTATTTTTCTATTCCTCTGACACCTCAAGGAATCTCTATACTGTGACATAGAGGATTCCACATTTTCTTGTTCTCTTCTCTTTCATATGAGCAGGAGCAAAGACAAAAGCATTCTTGTTGAGGCTGACCCTGAACCTGAAAGGACCTTGAAGCGAAAGCTAAGAGAAGCTAAAGCACAACTCTCTGTAGAGGACCTAACAGAAATCTTCAAAGAAGAAGAACCCATGGCAGCCGAAAACAACAACAATGCCAACAATGCAAGGAAAGTGCTGGGTGACTTTACTGCACCTACTCCCGACTTCTATGGGAGAAGCATTTCTATCCCTGCCATTGGAGCAAACAACTTTGAGCTTAAGCCTCAATTAGTTTCTCTAATGTAACAGAATTGCAAGTTCTATGGACTTCCATTGGAAGATCCTCATCAGTTTTTAGCTGAGTTCTTGCAAATCTGTGACACTGTCAAGACTAATGGGGTTGACCCTAAGGTCTATAGACTTATGCTATTCCCTTTTGCTGTAAGAGACAAAGCTAGAATATGGTTGGAGTTACAACCTAAAGACAGCCTAAACTCTTGGGAAAAGCTAGTCAATGCCTTCTTGGAAAAGTTCTTTCCACCTCAAAAATTAAGTAAGCTTAGAATGGAAGTCCAAACCTTCAGTCAGAAGGAAGGAGAATCCCTCTATGAAGCTTGGGAAAGATACAAAAAATTGATCAGAAAATGTCCTTCTGACATGCTTTCTGAATGGAGCATCATAGGTATTTTCTATGATGGTCTCTCTGAACTATCCAAGATGTCATTGGATAGCTCTGCTGGAGGATCTCTTCATCTGAAGAAGACGCCTACAGAAGCTCAAGAGCTCATTGAAATGGTTGCAAATAACCAATTCATGTACACTTCTGAAAGGAATCCTGTGAACAATGGGACAAATCAGAAGAAAGGAGTTCTTGAGATTGATACTCAGGATGCCATATTGGCTCAGAACAAGATATTGACTCAGCAAGTCAATTTAATTTCTCAAAGTCTGTCTGGAATGCAAAATGCACCAGGCAGTACTAAGGATGCTTCATCTGAAGAAGAAGCTTATGATCCTGAGAACCCTTCAATGGAAGAGGTGAATTACATGGGAGAACCTTATGGAAACACCTATAACTCTTCATGGAGAAATCATCCAAATCTCTCATGGAAGGATCAACAGAGACCTCAACAAGGTTTCAACAATAATAATGGTGGAAGAAACAGGTTTAGCAATAGCAAGCCTTTTCCATCATCTTCTCAGCAACTGACAGAGAATTCTAAGCAGAACCACTCTGACTTAGCAACCATGGTCTCTGATCTAATCAAAACCACTCAAAGTTTCATGACTGAAACAAGGTGCTCCATTAGAAACTTGGAGGCACAAGTGGGACAGCTGAGCAAGAAAATTACTGAACTCCCTCCTAGTACTCTTCCAAGCAATACAGAAGAAAATCCAAAAGAAGAGTGCATGGCCATCAACATGGCCAAATTTGGAGAGGATGAAGAGGCAGTGAGCACCACTGAGGAAGACCTCAATGGACGTCCACTGACCTCCAATGAATTCCCTAATGAGGAACCATGGGAATCTGAGGCTCAAAATGAGACCATAAAGATTCCATTAGATTTACTTCTGCCATTCATGAGCTCTGATGAGTATTCTTCCTCTGAAGAGGATGAGTATGTCACTGAAGAGCAAGTTGCTAAATACCTTGGAGCAATCATGAAGCTAAATGACAAGTTGTTTGGTAATGAGACTTGGGAGGATGAATCCCCTTTGCTCACCAAAGAACTGGATGACTTGTCTAGGCAAAAATTACCTCAAAAGAGACAAGATCCTGGGAAGTTTTCAATACCTTGTGCCATAGGCACCATGACCTTCAAGAAGGCTCTGTGTGACTTAGGGTCAAGTGTAAACCTCATGCCTCTCTCTGTAATGGAGAAGCTAGGGATCTTTGAGGTACAAGCTGCAAGAATCTCACTAGAGATGGCAGACAATTCAAGAAAACAAGCTTATGGACTTGTAGAGGATGTTTTGGTGAAGATTGAAGACCATTACATCCCTGCTAATTTCATAGTCCTAGAGACTGGGAAGTGCATGGATGAATCCATCATCCTTGGCAGACCCTTCCTAGCCACAACAAAGGTTGTGATTGATGTTGACAGAGGAGAATTGATCATTCAAGTGAATGAAGAATCCTTTGTGATTAAGGCTCAAGGATATCCCTCTGTCACCATGGAGAGGAAGCATGAAGAGCTTCTCTCAAATCAGAGCCAAACAGAGCCCCCACAGTCAAACTCTAAGTTTGGTGTTGGGAGGCCACAACCAAACTCTAAGTTTGGTGTTGAACCCCGGCATTCAAACTCTAAGTTTGGTGTTGGGAGGTTCCAACATTGCTCTGAGTATCTGTGAGGCTCCATGAGAGCCCTCTGTCAAGCTACTGACATTAAAGAAGCGCTTGTTGGGAGGCAACCCAATGTTATATTTTATCTATTTCCCTTTGTTATTTTATGTTTTTTGTAGGTTGATGATCATGAGAAGTCACAAAATCAATTAAAAAAGCAAAAACAGAATGAAAAACAGGAAGAAAAACAGCACACCCTGGAGGAAGGCCTTGCTGGCGTTTAAACGCTAGTAAGGATAGCAGTTGGGCGTTTAACGCCCAGTCTGGCACCATTCTAGGCGTTTAACGCCAGAAAGGGGCACCAGACTGGCGTTAAACGCCAGAAAAGGGCAAGAAGCTGGCGTTAAACGCCAGAAATGGGCACCAGCCCGGCGTTTAACGCCAGAATTGGCACAAAGTGCATTTTTGCACGCCACTTGGTGCAGGGATGACTTTTCCTTAACACCTCAGGATCTGTGGACCCCAAGGATCCCCACCTACCCCACCACCCTCTCTCTTCTTCACCCATTCACCAATCACCTCAACACCTCTTTCCCAAAAACCCCTCACCTATCAAATCCCACTATTCTCTTCACCACTCACATCCATCCTTCATAAAACCCCACCTACCTCACCATTCAAATTCAAACCACTTTCCCTCCCAAACCCACCCATAATGGCCGAACCCCTACCCCTCTCTTCTTCACCCCTATATAAACCCATCTTCACTCCTTCATTTTCACACACCCTAAACACTACTTCTTCCCTTTTTGGCCGAACCACAAAGCCATCTTTCTCTCCTCCATTTCTTCTTCTTCTACTCTCTTCTTTCTTCTTTTGCTCGAGGACGAGCAAACTTTTTAAGTTTGGTGTGGTAAAAGCATTGCTTTTTGTTTTTCCATAACCACTTATGGCATCCAAGGCCGGAGAAACCTCTAGACAGAGGAAAGGGAAGGCAAAAGCTTCCACCTCCGAGTCATGGGAGATGGAGAGATTCATCTCAAGGGTGCATCAAGACCATTTCTATGAAGTTATGGCCTTGAAGAAGGTGATCCCTGAGGTCCCTTTCAAACTCAAAAAGAGTGAATATCCGGAGATCCGACATGAGATTCGAAGAAGAGGTTGGGAAGTTCTTACCAACCCCATTCAACAAGTCAGAATCTTAATGGTTCAAGAGTTCTATGCCAATGCATGGATCACCAAGAACCATGATAAAAGTGTGAACCCGGATCCAAAGAATTGGCTTACAATGGTTCGGGGGAAATACTTAGATTTTAGTCCAGAAAAAGTAAGGTAGGCATTCAACTTGCCCATGATGCAAGGAGATGAACACCCTTACACTAGAAGGGTCAACTTTGATCAAAGGTTGGACCAAGTCCTCACTTACATTTGTGAAGAGGGCGCCCAATGGAAGAGAGATTCAAGAGGGAAGCCGGTTCAACTAAGAAGGCATGACCTCAAGCCCGTGGCTAGGGGATGGTTGGAGTTTATCCAACGCTCAATCATTCCCACTAGCAACCGGTCCGAAGTTACTCTAGACCGGGCCATCATGATTCATAGCATCATGATTGGAGAGGAAGTGGAAGTTCATGAGGTTATAGCCCAAGAACTCTATAAGGTGGCGGACAAGTCCTCTACCTTGGCAAGGTTAGCCTTTCCTCATCTTATTTGTCACCTCTGTTATTCAGTTGGAGTGGACATAGAAGGAGACATCCTCATTGATGAGGATAAGCCCATCACTAAGAAAAGGATGGAGCAAACAAGAGACCCCACTCATCATGAAATCCCTGAGATACCTCAAGGGATGCACTTTCCTCCACAAAACTATTGGGAGCAAATCAACACCTCCCTAGGAGAATTGAGTTCCAACATGGGACAACTAAGGGTGGAGCACCAAGAACATTCCATCCTCCTCCATGAAATTAGAGAAGATCAAAGAATCATGAGAGAGGAGCAACAAAGACAAGGAAGAGACATTGAGGAGCTCAAGCACTCCATAAGACCTTCAAGAGGAAGAACAAGCCGCCATCACTAAGGTGGACCCGTTCTTTAATCTCCTTGTTCTTTATTTTTCTGTTTTTCGAAAATTATGCTTTATGTTTATCCATGTTTGTGCCTTATGATCATTAGTGTCTATGCCTTAAAGTTATGAATGTCCTATGAATCCATCACCTTTCTTAAATGAAAAATGTTCTTAATTGAAAAAGAGAAGAATTGCATGACTTTCAGATTTTATAACAGATTAATTATTTTGATGTGGTGGCAATACTTTTGTTTCTGAATGTATGCTTAAACAGTGCATATGTCTTTTGAATTTTGTGGTTCATGAAATGTTAAAGTTGTTGGCTCTTGAAAGAATGATGAAAAAGGAGACATGTTGCTGAGGATCTGAAAAATCACAAAAATGATTCTTGAAGCAAGAAAAAGCAGTGAATACAAAAAAAAACCGAAAAAAATAGAAGAGAAAAATAAAAAGTAAGCAGAAAAAGCCAATAGCCCTTTAAACCAAAAGGCAAGGGTAAAAATAAAGTTGTGATCCAAGGCAAAAGAGTGTACTTAAGAACCCTGGACACCTCTAATTGGGGACTCTAGCAAAGCTGAGTCACAATCTGAAAAGGTTCACCCAATTATGTGTCTGTGGCATGTATGTATCAGGTGGTAATACTGGAAGACAGAGTGCTTTGGGCCACGGCCAAGACTCATAAAGTAGCTGTGTTCAAGAATCATCATACTTAACTAGGAGAATCAATAACACTATCTGGATTCTGAGTTCCTAAAGAAGCCAATCATTCTGAATTTCAAAGGATAAAGTGAGATGCCAAAACTATTCAGAGGCAAAAAGCTAAAAGCCCCGCTCATCTAATTAATACTGATCTTCATAGATGTTTTTGGAATTCATTGCATATTCTCTTCTTTTTATCTTATTTGATTTTCAGTTGCTTGGGGATAAGCAACAATTTAAGTTTGGTGTTGTGATGAGCGGATAATTTATACGCTTTTTGGCATTGTTTTTAGTATGTTTTTAGTATATTTAGTTGAGTTTTTAGTATATTTTTATTAGTTTTTAGTTAAAATTCACTTTTCTGGACTTTACTATGAGTTTGTGTGTTTTTCTGTGATTTCAGGTATTTTCTGGCTGAAATTGAGGGACCTGAGCAAAAATCTGATTCAGAGACTGAAAAGGACTGCAGATGCTGTTGGATTCTGACCTCCCTGCACTCGAAGTGGATTTTCTGGAGCTACAGAAGCCCAATTGGCGCGCTCTCAATGGCGTTGGAAAGTAGACATCCTGGGCTTTCCAGCAATATATGATAGTCTATACTTTGCTTAAGATTTGATGGCCCAAACCGGCGTTCAAAGTCACCTTCAGAATTCCCAGCGTTAAACGCCGGAACTGGCACCAAAGTGGGAGTTAAACGCCCAAACTGGCACAAAAGTTGGCGTTTAACTCCAAGAAGAGTCTCTACACGAAAATGCTTCAATGCTCAGCCCAAGCACACACCAAGTGGGCCCGGAAGTGGATTTTTATGTCATTTACTCATCTTTGTAATTCTTAAGCTACTAGTTCCCTATAAATAGGACCTTTTGCTATTGTATTTGATGTCTTGGAATCTGGGTAGCTATCTTTAGTCTTATGCTATCTTAAATCATGGGGCTGGCCTCACGGCCATGCCTAGACCTTGTTCTTATGTATTTTCAACGGTGGAGTTTCTACACACCATAGATTAAGGTGTGGAGCTCTGCTGTACCTCGAGTATTAATGCAATTACTATTGTTCTTCTATTCAATTCAGCTTGTTCTTATTCCAAGATATCACTTGTTCTTCAACTTGATGAATGTGATGATCCGTGACACTCATCATCATTCTCACCTATGAACGTGTGACTGACAACCACCTCCGTTCTACCTTAGATTGGGTAGATATCTCTTGGATTCCTGATACACGACGCATGGTTGATCGCCTGACAACCGAGCGCTCGCCTGACAACCGAGCCAGCCATTCCGTGAGATCAGAGTCTTCGTGGTATAGGCTAGAATTGATGGCGGCATTCAAGAGAATCCGGAAGGTCTAAGCCTTGTCTGTGGTATTCTGAGTAGGATTCAATGATTGAATGACTGTGACGTGCTTCAAACTCGCGATTGTGGGGCGTTAGTGACAGACGCAAAAGAACCACTGGATTCTATTCCGACATGATCGAGAACCGACAGCTGGATAGCCGTGCCGTGACAGGATGCGTTGAACATTTCCACTGAGAGGATGGG
Source organism: Arachis stenosperma (assembly GCF_014773155.1). NCBI lineage: Eukaryota > Viridiplantae > Streptophyta > Magnoliopsida > Fabales > Fabaceae > Arachis > Arachis stenosperma. Next base: position 137,614,611 of record NC_080385.1, read on the forward strand.
AGGTAACCACTGACAACGGTGAAACCCTTGCAAAATGCTTGCCATGGAAAGGAGTAAGAAGGATTGGATGAAGGCAGTAGGAAAGCAGAGAGACGGAAGGGACAAAGCATCTCCATTCGCTTATCTGAAGTTCTCACCAATGAATTGCATAAGTATCTCTATCTTTATCTTTATGTTTTATTCATATATCATCCATAACCATTTGAGTCTGCCTGACTGAGATTTACAAGGTGACCATAGTTTGCTTCATACCAACAATCTCCGTGGGATCGACCCTTACTCGCGTAAGGTTTATTACTTGGACGACCCAGTGCACTTGCTGGTTAGTTGTGCGAAGTTGTGTTTATGCCATGGTATTGAGCACCAAGTCTTTGGGGCCGTTACTAGGGATTATTTGAGTTGTGAAAAGTAGTGATCACAATTTCGCATGTCAGGAATCCGGAAGGTCTAACCTTGTCTGTGGTATTCCGAGTAGGATTCCGGTATTGAATGACTGTGACGAGCTTCAAACTCCTGAAGGCTGGGCGTGATGACAAACGCAAAAGAATCAATGGATTCTATTCCAACCTGATTGAGAACCGACAGATGATTAGTCGTGCTGTGACAGAGCATTTGGACCATTTTCACTGAGAGGATGGGATGTAGCTATCAATAAAGGTGATGCCTCCAGACGATTAGCCGTGCAGTGACAGCACATAGGACCATTTTCCCGAGAGGATTAAAAGTAGCCATTGATGATGGTGATGCCCTACATACAGCTTGCCATGGAAAGGAGTAAGAAGGATTGAAGGAAGAGTGAGTAGTGAAGTAGAGTTTCAAGAGGAACACAGCATCTCCATACACCTATCTGAAATTCCCACTATTGATTTATATAAGTATTTCTATCCCTTTTTATTCTCTATTTATTTATTTATTTTCGAAACCCAAAACCAATTTAATCTGCCTAACTGAGATTTACAAGGTGACCATAGCTTGCTTCATACCAACAATCTCTGTGGGATCGACCCTTACTCACGTAAGGTATTACTTGGATGACCCAGTACACTTGCTGGTTAAGCTGAATGAAGTTGTGTCCACACATAGTTGAAAAAGCAATGAATTTTACAAAATACAATAACAAAGGAATCACAATTTCGTCCACCAGTGGATTTCTTCTGATTCAATTTCTTCTTCATTTTGCACCAAGGGCATGGGAGGTTGTGCTTTCTCTTCCTTAATCTCCATGTCAAGTCCAATGGGAGAGGATTCAAATGTAGATAAGAATTTGTTAATGATTGAATCCATCTCTTGATCATCTCCTTCAAAGTCTTCAACTATGATATGCTTTGGAGGTTAGACACCCTCCTCAACATCAGCTTCAAACGTCTCTAAAAGATGCTCTATAACTTGACTTTTCCATGGAGGTTCAGCATCTCCTAAGTCTTCAACCACTGCCTCCTCTTCTTTTTCGATAATTCCGGCTTCCTCCACTTGTTCTAATATCAAACCGTGCTGCTCACTATCCACTGGAGTGCCCAATTTCTCCTTCCTGCTACGTTCTTCAGTAGATTTCCCACATGAAGCCATGGGGGTTCTTTGAATGTCCGAACGTCGGAAAGGTAATTGATTTCTTGCTTGATCTAGGTATTTAAGTATGAAATCGTATTCATCCTTGATGATTTCCTGTTCAACCCTTTCTTCACCTTCAAGTACAAAATCCTCCTTGTTGTCTTCCTTCACTAGTTCTTCAACCGTGCTGTCAACTTCAAGGGTCTCTACTACCTTCACCTTTAGTGCCTCCTCTAGCTCCTTATGAAGTATGGATTCGCGAAGATGATCCTCTCTCTCTTGTACTATGTCAATAGTATCAGTGGGATCATGTTGCTCTTGGATTGATGGATGTTGGCGCTCTTCCATGGATGGTGGTGATGGATGGGTGGATCATTATGTGGTTGAGATGGACGTGCAGTGGAGCTTGAGGGTTGAATATTGGGTGTAGAGGGTTGGCCCAAGCAGGATATAAGTGCTTGAAAAGTAGAGGTGAGACTAGTGATAGAGGTAAGTTTGCTTTCTATGGAAGTTTGGGGTGGATAAGAGGGTTCATTTGTTGGGAGAAAAGGTTCATAACACGAAAGTGGTTCCTCTTGATAAGGATATGGAGATGGTGTATATTGAGGTGGTGGTTCTGGGTATGGTTCATATGGTGGTTGGTGTGGTGAATAAGGATTGGGGTTATATGGAGGTGAATGGTGGAAAGGGGCTTGTGAGTGTGGTGGTTCAAAGTTATGTTGTGAGGATGGTCTCTGAGCATACGGTGGGGCTTGTTGGTAGCTACTAGGCGGTCCACCATATCTATCATCTTGGTATGCATTGTAGGATGGTCTTTGTCTGGGATATCTTGGAAGGTGTTGTTGCCTAAAGGGTTGATCAGATCATCTTGGCTCCGTCCATCTTTGATTGCTTTGACCTTGATGTATATTCCTGTTATAGCTTCCATTCCTTGCAACAAAATTAGAACCAAACTTAAAGCGAGAGGGGTGAGAATTCATAATAACTATCAGAAATAAGAGGGAAGAGAAGGAACAAATAAACAAGTAAAAGAAATTTTTTTTAAATATTTACAATAACCAATAATAAGGCACACGTTTGCAATTCCCCGGCAACGGCGCCATTTTGAAGAACTGAAGATTGATGGTTTAGAAGTTATAGTAAACTCTCGTTGTAAGTCTAGTTACTAAACCAAGCAATCAACCTTTCTTACAAACGTTTTGGTTGTCATAAGTAACAAACCCCTAAATAAATTGATAACCGAGTATTTAAATCTCGGGTCGTTTTCTCAAGGAATTGTAGGGAGGTATGACTTATTATTGGCTATGAAAAAGGTAAAATTTTGGGGGTTTTGAGAATGAGGAACAAGTATGATAAATGATAAGCGAAATAAATAAATAACTATAAAATAAACTCTTGGCAAGATATGAAAATTCGGAAGTCCTATCCTAGTTACTCCTATAAGAATGGAAGTTAATCCCACTTAGTTAACCTTTGCGTAAGCAAGGGAAAGTCCAGTGAACCAATTGGTTAGAATTCCCAAGTCCTAGCCAAATCCTAAGGAAAGACTAGAGTTAGTAGAATTCCAGTTAATTAGCCGACATAACAATCAATTATGAATAGTTGATAACTCAAGAGCTTCCAGTTAATCAATTAAAGCCAATAATATAAAATTTACTTGAATGAAAATAATTTGAATAGAGCTCAAGCATCAATAACATAAATTAGAGAAAACAATCATAAGTCTGAAATACCTCAAATAACATTAATTAAGAAAATCATAACATGAATGTCATTAAGCCAAATTAGCAACATATATAATTAAAATAAGAGAAGTCAAAATAAAGGAATATTGAACCTGATATGAAGATGATATAAATTCCTAATTTCTAAAAATCCTAATCCTAAATCCTAAGAGAGAGGAGAGAACCTCTCTCTCTAAAAAAACTACATCTAAAACCTAAAATTGTGAATTATGAAAAGCATGTTGAGTTTCTGCATGTTCCCTGACTTTAATCTGTGTTTTTGGACCGAAAATTGGGTTGAAATCCGGCCCAGAATCTCTGCCAGCGACTTTTGTAATTCTGCAGATCGCGCACGTCACGCGAACGCGTCATTCACGCGGACGCGTCATTTGGCGTTTTTCTTTTCTATGCGGGCGCGTCGTCCATGCCTCCGCGTCGCTTCTGCTTTTCCAATCCGCGCGTCCGCATCACTCATGTGGCCGCGTCACTGCGAATTCCTTTCTTCTGCGTGGTCACGTCGCTGACGCGTACGCGTCACTTCTCGCTGGTCATCTCCTCAATTTCTTGTGTTCCTTCCATTTTTGCAAGCTTCCTTCCCAATCTCTCACTCATTCATGCCCTATAAAGCCTGAAACACTTAACACACAAATCAAGGCATCGAATGGTAATAAGAGATGATTAAGATTAGCTAAATTAAGACCAAAGAAGTATGTTTTCAATCATGTAATAATTTTAGGAAGGAAATATAAATGCATGCTAATTATATGAATAAGTGAGTAAAGACCATGATAAAACCACACAATTAAACACATTGTAAACCATAAAATAGTGGTTTATCAGTCTCTCTCTCTTTCTTTCTCAAATTCCATTCGGTTAAATGAATGGATGAAGTCTAAGTAAGTTATATATATATATATATATAGTAAACTTAGAAGGGTTAGTGCTGATATGTCATTTTCTTAGCATTTTGAATTTTTTTAAAAATGAATTTTACTTTAAAAATTCAAAAGGTAAGTAATTTGGTAAGAATAGTCAAAAGGAGTTGGTAAAAACTTGCTCTCTACTTTACTCCCTTTTCTATTTCTGTTACTTTTTTACCCTTTCTTTCTTTTTCTATTTTTATTGAAAAACTCAAATACCCTTCTTCACATTTTGAGTTTCTGCAAGAGGAATCAGTCCATTCAAATGATGAATATGTTCATCAGCGGAAAAATCTGCACAAGTCAGCTACAACAGCATCTCTTGCTTCTTTAACATTCTCTTCTGCCTCCATCAAACTTCATCGCAACCAACTCCAATTCACTTCTCTAACTTTGGCAGCGCTAAACAAAAGAGAAAGGAACCCATCTGGGCAGCTGATGCGTGAGCATCTTTCTTATCTTTTTCTAGTGAATTTACACTTAAATTGTTGAGTTTAATCAAGAATTAAATATCTTTTAGCCACTATGGATGCTGCTTTGAGTCTTGTACATTTCTGTTATTTTATGTAGCATTCAGCTGGATTTGATGAAATTTCTGCAGCACAAGAATTAAAGGAGAAAACCAGCGAGGAGCGACACATACGCGTACCTGACGCGTGCGCGTGATTCGGAGCTTTCCATGGCGACGCGTGCGCGTGTATGACGCGTACACGTGATTTGAAGATTTGCATAGCGACGCGTGCGTGTACTTGACGCGTACGCGTGACACACGGAAAAGACTATCGACGCGTAGGCGTGACTGACGCGTACGCATGACATGCGCCACGTGCAGAAAACGCTGGAGGCAATTTCTGGGCTGCTTTTGACCCAGTTTTCAGCCCGGAAAGCACAGATCAGAGGCTGCAGAGTGAAGGAATCAAATGGTCCCCATCATCAATTGAAGACTTGATGATTGTTATAATTAATTTTGATTTAAATTCAAATTTGATTTTTAAATTAAGAAAAGATATTAGGATTAGTTATAAAAGGGGATTCCTTTAGGGAATTCTATACCAATTAACATTCCCTCTCAGACAATTTACCTGAATCCTTATTTTTCTCTGAGACATGAGCAACTAAACCTCTATTGTTAAGGTTAGGAGCTCTGTCTATTGTATGGATTGATACTATTATTTTTATATTTTAATTCATGTTTTGATTTATATTTCAATAATTGCTTTCGTTCTTTATTTTATGAATTTGGGTGGAACGGAAGTATGACCCATGTTCTAATTGAGTTCTTGTATAACTTGGAAAAGCTTTTTACTTGAACAACAGCTTGAAAACATATTATCCTGAATTTCTAATTGTTTGTATTTAACGGGATACGAGACATATAATCCCCTTATTTTTGGATAATTAGGATTCTTGTGGCATATAAACTGGAATTTCATTATCACCCTCTAATTGGAATTAATTGACCAAGGAATTGGCAGTCGATGAATTTTAGAGGAGACTAGGAAGGTCTAAGGAATTAGGGTCTAGTCACAAATAGTTTGCCATGAATTAAATCTTACATGACTAAAATAATTAATAAGAAAAGGCAATCAGGAAAATAGATAACTTTGAAGTCTTAACTGTTTCTCCAATATTTTATTTTCAACTTATTTACTTGCGTGCCTACCTTCTGATATTTTCAACTTAAACCTTTTGAACATCTCAAAACCATTTTCTGCTTGCCTAACTGAGCCAATCACTCAATCATTGTTGCTTGATCCATCAATCCTCGTGGGATCGACCCTCACTCACCTAAGGTATTACTTGGTACGACCCGGTGCACTTGCCGGTTAGTCTATGGTTGTAAATTACCGTACCAAGTTTTCGGCCAGGATGGGAAAATGACGCATATGCATTAGGAATGCGTCCGCTTGGTGGGGCTTGTGCGCCCACCAGAGTTCCAGCCCCACACCAGCATAACTCTCTGGCCAAAATTATAATTGACGCGCACGCGTCATGGACGCGTACGCGTGATCCAATTTGTGCGCAAGACACACTTCCTTTGCCACTCCCGCGCAACTCTCTGTTCACTTTTATTTTTCACGCACACATATATGACATGTACGCATCAGCGACGCTTGCGCGTCGTGTGCTCCTTTTTTTTTTTTTGAAGAGTTCGGTTCCTGTTCAAAAATAGCTGCATGATCAGAAAAATAGTGAAAACTCAATAAAAATCAAATAAGTAAGAAAACTACTACTACGAAAAACAACTTAGAATGAAAAGGAGCGATCATACCACGGTGGGTTATCTCTCACCAAGCACTTTTAGTTAAAGTCCTTAAGTTGGACATGTGGTGAGCTCCTTGTCATGGTGGCTTGTGCTTGTACTGATCCAAGAATCTCCACCAATGTTTGTAACTCCAATGGCCACCGGGATTCCAAGCTAGGCGCATAACGCATTCGAGCAAGTTGAAACAAGTGACAAGGCCCCAAGAGTGTTGATTGTGGGAATGAATTTCAAGGTTCCAAACCTTGCTTTTACACCCGTCTTCTTATGGATCACCATTGTTCTCACCGGGTGGCAAGCAATCTGAATTCTTACAGAGACATCCAAACAACCTTCTAGACCCATTCAATTGAGCTCTACACCAATCTTTGCACTTCAATTTGGAGCATACAACCATATTGAACCTTGCTTGACAACTCTTGCCACTAACCATCTTCCTTTTACTCTTAATGCCACAAAGAGCTCTAAGTTGACCATCCGTCTCTAGTAGCCCATATTCAAGTTGGAAATTAAGGGTTAAGGATAGGAATTTTACCCACTTGAATGTTGTATTAGATGGTAATGGCTTTGGGAGAGGTCTTGCAAGCTCCACTCCCTTGTGTTCTTCTTTGAATTCTTCACCTCTTTGCAAGCTTCCTCAATTTCAACCTCTTTCTCTTGGTAGCTTTCTTCTAATTCAATCTCTTCTTCATTACTTACCAAGGGCATGGGAGGTTGTGCATCTTTCTCTTCTTCCATATGTGAGGGTGGAAAGTTTTCTAATTCATTGGAGTATAAACTCCTTTGATTGATGTCCTCACTTTCTTCCCTAGGATCTTGCATTGTATCTTTTGGGAAGGAATTTGCTTATTCCTCTTTCTGGTTCTTGATTAGCAACTGTACATGTTTCTCTATATTTTTGACACTCGTCTTTATATCATGTAGGAATTCTTTCATGAGAAGCTCAAGATCTGATGGTATTTGAGATGAATAAGGAGATGGTGGCTCTTGATATGCATAAGAAGGAGATGATGAGTCTTGATAAGTGTAAAAAGAGGATGGTTCTTGGTATGAATAGGGAGATGGTGGCTCTTGATATGGGTAGAAGGATGATGGTTCTTGATATGGATAGAGAGGTGGTGGTTCTTGGTATGAATATGGAGATAGTGGTTCTTGATATGAATATGAAGGTGGTGGCTCTTGATAGTTGGAACATGGAGCATTAAAGTTTCTTTGGTTTTGACTTTGCCAACTAAAATTTGGATAGTTCCTCCATCCACCATAATATGAATCACTACTTGGGTGTGAGTAGTAATCCATGTGATCTCTCTCTGTTATTTTTTCTTAGCACAAAACACCAAAAAGGATTAAACGCACCATGTGGTAAACAGGAAAGCAAAGAAGAAAGAATAGAATTCTAAGAATTAAAATAAGAAAAATTAAAATAAAACTAACTAGGAAATACCAAACTTAATTTTAGAAATTAAGAAAAATATTAGTGCTATTTATTTATAAAAAATTTTTTTCGAAAATAAAATTTAAATAAAATTAAAACTAAAACGCCTAATATAAGCAATCAAACAACTGATAGTTGTTAATCACAGTCAATCCCCAGCAACGGCGCCAAAAACTTGGTGCGGTATTTTACAATCCACAAACTTACCGGCAAGTGCACCGAGTCGTACCAAGTAATACCTCAGGTGAGTGAGGGTCGATCCCATGAGGATTGATGCACTAAGCAACAATGGTTAAATGATTTACTTAGTTAGGCAAGCAGAAAATGGTTTTGAGATGTTCAAAAGGTTTAAAAAGTGACTTCAAAATATCAGAAGGCAGGCACGCAAGTAATTAAGTTGAAAATAAAATATGGGAGAAAACAGTTAAGGCTTCAGAGTTATCTATTTTCCTGATTGACTTTTCTTATTAATTATTTTAGTCATGTAAGATTTAATTCATGGCAAACTATTTGTGACTAGACCCTAATTCCTTAGACCTTCCTAGTCTCCTCTAAAATTCATCGACTGCCAATTCCTTGGTCAATTAATTCCAATTAGAGGGTGATGATCAAATTCCAGTTTATATGCCACAAGAATCCTAATTATCCAAAAATAAGGGGATTATATGTCACGTATCCCGTTAAATACAAACAATTGGAAATTCAGGATAATGTGTTTTCAAGCTGTTGTTCAAGTAAAGAGCTTTTCCAAGTTATACAAGAACTCAATTAGAACATGGGTCATACTTCCGTTCCATCCAAATTCATAAAATAAAGAACAAAAATAATTATTGAAATATAAATCAAAACATGAATTAAAATAGAAAAATAGTAGTATCAATCCATACAATAGACAGAGCTTCTAACCTTAACAATGGAGGTTTAGTTGCTCATGGTTCAGAGAAGAAAAATAAGGATTCTGGTAATTTTTGGAATACGGAATGTAAATTTGTAGAGAATTCTCTAATGGAATCCCCTGGAATCCCTTAAAGAAGAAAAGTTTCTCCTTTTTATAACTAATCCTCGTTAATTTAAAATCTAATATCTAAAATTAAGATAATATCTTTTCCTCTTTTCAAATTCAAATTTGAATCAGAATCAATTAAATAATCCACGCCTTGTAACGTGGGAACCACTTGGCTTCACTGGATCCGCGCCTAACTTGTCAGAGAGCTGCGCCTTATTTGAGTGCCAAAATGGGGTCCAAAAATCGCCCCCAGCATTTTCTGCTTTCTCTGCACGTTGCGCATATCACGCGTACGCGTCGATGGTTCATTCTGCGTGTCACGCGTACGCGTCAGATACGCGCACGCATCGCTGCACAAATTCGCTTTTCACGCGTGCGCGTCAGGTACGCACACGCGTCACCATGGAAAGCTCCAAATCATGCGCACGCGTCAGGTACGCGTACGCGTCGCTCCTCGCTGGTTTTCTCCTTTAATTCTTGTGCTGCAGACACTCCATCAAATCCAACTGAATGCTACCTAAAATAAACAGAAATGCAAAAGACTCAAAGTAGCATCCATAGTGGCTAAAAGATAATTAATTCTTGATTAAACTCAACAATTTAAGTGCAAATTCACTAGAAAAAGATAAGAAAGATTCTCACGCATCAGCAGCGTGATAGGAGAGAGGAGTCGAGCCATCTAGGGCGGGACGCGATTGAAGTGAGAAATCGAACCCATCTTGGCGAGGCACGAAGTTAGAGGAATTGAACCCATCTTGGCTTGCTTATGATACCGCCAATTTCGTACGTTATTCAACTTTGAGTTGATTTATTACTTCTATGATCCTTTATTTTCTTCAAAATTTTGTTATTTTGTTTAATTTTTTAATTATGCCCTTCCAACTATAGCAAAGGTTAAGTTCAGTGATTAGATTTTTCAATGATCAATATTTGTTAAAAGTGTTGGTGATACTTGTGAGGGGTTTCAATAACTGGGCCAGAATCAAGAGTTTCAACTTATTGTTAAAAGGTATGATATTTTTGCTAATTCATGGTTTTCGGTGTGTTTTTTGTGGAAAAATGTGTTGCTTGCATAATTTTACTAGCTGAAAAAGGAAGCATGATACAAAAAGTACAATTACAATTTACAAGGCAAAGCGATTTCGGTTGCCTGAGTTTGATGGAATTTAATCTTGTTTTTAGTTAGTTTTGGTTAGATACTGAGCTAAGAATTAACATATGTAGTGCTCTTTTTCCTTTTATGCTTTTATGTTTCTTCTTCACGATATCATTGTTTCTGTGGTGGAAACTTTTAATCTTCATAATGTGCACTTTCAAGGGACTTTTGTGCTCTTAGGTTCACTTGACTAGATTAGTTGTATGTCCTAAATCAATAAAATTCAATGCGGGTGAATTTTAAGAAAGTAGTGGTAAATTTTGTTATAGTTGGAGTGTGGACATTGATGCTAGCTCATAAAAACGGTATAAAATATCTTTACAGTTTTAAAGGGTTGTAAGAAATTTATTTATTGCAACAATCTCTTTTATGTTCTTTTTTCTTTGAGTTAGTTCAGATTTGTGGCATTTTTATGTATTTTTCATTCCTTTTGGACAGGAAGAATGGAAGTCATGGCAAAGTTTCTAGTTACTGAGAGTTTTTGTTAAACCATTGTAATTTGTAAGTAGAAGAAGATAACCTTTGAATTTTTATAGTTTGTGTGATTGTGCTTTATATCTGGGCATTGTTTGTTGTTGAAATTAATATGCTTTATCAAGAACTTAAAATATTACAAGAAAAAAGAAAAAAAGATGTATTTGTATTAGTATGATTTAAAAAATCTTGTGCTGTTTGATTTACAAATCATCCCCATTTGGTGGGACAATTCTAAAGTAGGTGAGTGTAAATTGTAAAACCCGGTTAATTAACGGCTAATTAACCCATAAATGAGAATTTATTCTAGAAAGCCTAAAATGTGATTTTTATGGCTAAATGTGATAGAGGAGATCGAGACGAGAATTTTGGTACCAATTTTATAGAATTCGGACCAAGATTGGACCAAACGGGCCAAACCGGGCCAATTGGACCCAAAGTGGGCCCTTGGCCCAACATAACTTAACCAAAACCCTAGTTTTCAGCACTCTCTCTCCTCATTTGTTACACACACAAGCTGAAAATTAGAGAGAAAGGGAGAAGAACACTCTCTCAAGTTCTTTCTCTCACTTGATCTTCAAATCACCATAACTTTTGATCTAGAGCTCCGATTGCCGCCCCGTTTGCGGCCACGCGTTCACCGCGGAGAGCTCTACAAAACCCATACAATCAATCTTGAGGTAAGCCACACTATGCTGTTCGAAACTTCAGCCCCTATTTTCGAATTTCATGGGTGAAATGTTGAGATTTTGGGTTCTTTGATGTTATAGGACCCAACTCTCTTGAAGGAGAAGGTTAATCTTGTCTCCTTGGACCTTGGGTGTGGTAAGATTCTCAACCCTAGTGTATTTTGTTGTTTTATGATGTTTGGGTTTTGAGATGTTGTGTATGGATATGATGTTTGTGGCTTAGGTTGTGTATGTGTGTATTTTGGAGCTTGATTGGTGACTTTGAAAAGCTTGGAAAGGGTTTGGTGGTGAAAAATCTGTTCTTGGAGGTGTTGAGGCCTTGAGAGCTTGTGGTTAAGTGGTTTGGAAGTGCTCCGGTGGAGCTTGGGAGAATCGGCTAAGGTATGGTTTCGGTTTCCCGTATCTAATATGTAATGTGGTAGGAAATACTTAGGCTAGAGGCCCTAAGATAGGCATTGAATGGTTGATGTTGTTGAATGATTGAGATATATGATGTGGTCATATATGTGATGATGGTTATTGATGCCTTGATGGTATGATGTATGAGAAATATGCATGTTGTGATATGCTTGATGATTGGTTATGGTTGAATTATGGGTTGAACCATGTTGATGGTGAATGTGATATTGATTATGTATAATGATGGTTAATTGGAATTGGTGTTGTTGGAAATTGGCATGAGGAATAGTATATGATATGTCAATATGTTTGAGTTTGAACCACTTGGGTGAAGTGGGCTAAAATGATGAGATAGTGATTTTGTATATTGTGGTAATGTGTCAACGTGTGAGTTGAGGAGGCTTGATGTTGAATTTGATACATTTTGAATTGATTTCAAAGAAAAGGGATGAAATTGGCATGTTTTGATTGATTTTGGAAAGAGTTAAAAATGGTTTGTTTTGAAAATGGCATATTGTGGTTTTGTATGAAAATGTGGTTTTTGGGCATACTTTGACGGGACATAACTTAGACTACGGATCTCCGTTTTGTATCAAATCTGTTTAAAAATGAAATTTGATCCGGGATGTCCATGCCGTTCGAAGAACGGTTGAAAAATGATTTAAAATGAGGAAGTTATGTCCGTTGGAAGATTGGGGTAAAAATCTGTGAATTCTGCAGCTTTTAACTTAGAAAATTTTTAGCAGAATAACCCCTTGCGCGTGGGCGCACCTGGCGCGTACGCGCCGATCTTCCGAGAAGTGCCATCCACGCGTACGCGTGATGTGCGCGGGCGCGCCGATTGTGCTGCACCCAATGCCCAGCCATTTTTCCGAGAGTTATGCCAGAACTGTGCCGGTGTTGTGCCTGGGGCACGAGAACACCCGCGTACGCGTGGTTGACGCGTGCGCGCCGATGGGCAAGTTTGGTATCCACGCGTTAGCGTGCATGACGCTTGCGCGTCGATGAGTTTTTGAGGCCATCCACGCGTGCGCGTGGAGTGCGCGTATGCGCGGCCCTGTTTTCATCCCAAAGTTGATTTTTGAGTTTTAAAAGCCAAATCTCATACTTCTAAGCCTCCGATCTCACCATTTATGTCTTAAATCATTATGACATGCCTAGCTATTAGAAAGGAGCTAGTGAATGAGGTAACTTGCGAGTGAAGCAAGGGAAATATGAATGATCATTGAGGATCATTGATGATTATGTGAGATGTGGAGGATGGTGGTGGAAGTGCCTGTTATGCCATTGGCCGAAGGGCCGTAATTGTTAATGAAATGGCTGGTTATGGATTTAACCGTGGGCCGGAATAGCTGTGTATGCTATGAATATTGGCTGGTTCTGGATTGAACCGGGAGCCGAAATGGCTGATATGGATGTTGATCCATGGATGAGGATTCATGCATGTTTATGCTGAATCATTGATAATTGTGAATTGCACTTCCACTGTCAGAGATACGAGTTTCCCTGGGTAGTAGCAGTGGCTAGCCACCACGTGCTCCAGGTTGAGACTTGATACTCTGTTGACCCTATGTCGTAAGTGTGGCTGGGCACTGTGAAAGGCCCGGATGAGCTCGAACCCCCGTAAATATTCGCCAGTAAGGGTGATGGATATGGATCATGTTTATGATCAAGTTTATAACGAGTATAACTCGAGTTCGGGGATGCACGACAGAGGGACAGTCCAATGGTTAGCGACCAGGACTTGTCGGGTTGGCTATATAACCGACAAGATGATATCATCGGCCAATAGGGACAGGCATTCATCATATGCATACTATGTGAATTGTTTGAGATTGCCTATTTGACTGCATATTACTTGCTAATTGTCTAAATGTCTTAACTGCTCCTATTTGTATATTCTTTGTCTGATATAACTGTGTTTGCTATATTATACTCCTGCTGGTGGTTGGGAGGTTTGAAGGAATTGGAAAGGGAAGTATTAGTTAGACTGAAGAATCTTTAGTCAGATGCCCTTATACGGTTTAGCTTGTTTATAAGCTTTGATATTATCTGGAGGAAGTTCTAGGATTGCCTTTGGCTTTCCTCTATTTATTATGTATTATATATGTGGAAGCTGTTACCATGCTGAGGACCTCTGGTTCTCACCCATGCGGATTTGTGGTTTTCAGATGCAGGACGTGAGGTTTCCCGCTGAGGCATGCTGGAGACTTCTAGATTTGCGAAGATTCCTTGCTCTTGGGGACTCTGTTTAGTTTATATGCTTTGCTTAGATACTTTTATCTCCATTAAATAATACAAACTGTGATGACTCCTCTTATGGGAGATTTTGGAGAATAGGTTTTATGTACTTGTGTCCCTTTGGGTTTCCTTTGGGGTTTTCCTTATTTTATCATATGTATATATTGCTATGCTCGGACCGGTTATCTTCGCAGCCGGATCTTGAGTCTTGATATTCCTGTTTTTGACACTCCTTTGTATATATATATAATCACGCGTTGGTTTATCCATGTTCGTTACGTTATCGATCGGAGCGTTGCGCTTTCGAGTTGCGATTTTTGTTTACCCTTTTCTCTACAAAGGCTCCTAGTTATAAACAATCATTCATACTACTATACGTACTAAATTTTTATTTTAGAGGTCGTAATACCTTGCCGTCTTTGAATTATGACTTAAGCATAAGTCTCTGTATGGTAGGGTGTTACATTATGGTATCAGAGCAGTTCGTTCCTGTAGAGCCTGAGGGATGGACTGATTATGCTTCTGTGCATTCTCTGTGTGTGTGTGTTATGTGCTATTAGTATATCTGCTTGATATAATTGGCATAAACGTTCATGAGCATGCATTTGGGACTTTGAAGCACTAGACTTCCGATATTGAGACTGATCAACTTAATATTGATTGTTGGGTGTGTATAGGAACCAGATGGCGCCTCGTGGACGCGGTAGAGGTAGCGCGAGAGGTCGTACGAATGCTCGTGCACCGGAGAATAACCCTAATGACCCGGTGAACTTTATGGCTGCGTTGGAGAACATGGCTGCTGCTATGCAAGCCACTGCTGAGGCTCTTGGTCAACAGATGAACAACCATGGTAATGATGGAGGTGGAGTTCAGGGTCCGATGACCTTGGCAAACTTTTTGAAGGTTAATCCACCTAAGTTCAAGGGAACTACTAGTCCGACTAAGGTTGATACATGGTTTCAGGCTATAGAGCGAGCGCTGCAAGCGCAAGTGGTGCCTGAAGGACAGCGTGTCGAGTTTGCTACCTATATGCTCACCGGTGAAGCATCGCATTGGTGGCAAGGTATCCGACGTCTTCTGCAGCAAGGCGATGACTATATCACTTGGAATGTTTTCCAAGAGGAGTTCTATAAGAAGTACTTTCCGACTTCTGCTAGGACGGCTAAGGAACTTGAATTGTTACAGCTGAAGCAGGGTACTATGTCCATATCAGAGTATACTGACAAGTTTGAGGAGCTGTTCAGGTTCTCTCGTATGTGCCAAGGGACTCCGGTGGACTATGAGGAATGGAAGTGTGTTAAGTATGAAGGAGGACTCCGGAGTGATATCTTCAGTTCAGTGGGACCAATGGAGATTAGGACTTTCTCCGAATTGGTGAACAAGTGTAGGGTTGCTGAAGAGTGTGTGAAAAGGGCAACCGCTGAGAAAGGAAGTCACAAAGGTTCATTCCCACAGAACCGAGGGAAGAGCTTTGCACCTAGAGGTCCGTCTTTCAAGAGGGGAAGCTCTTTCAGGAGGCCCAATAACAACAGCAACTCCCAAGGAAAGAAGTTTGGGAAGCAGCCTCAAAATGATCAAGCTTGCACTAGGTGTGGGAGTCACCATCCGGGAGCACCATGCAAGGCCAGATGGGGTTTGTGCTACAATTGTGGAAAAGCGGGGCATAAAGCTGCCAATTGTCTGGAGAGGCAGAAACAAGGTGCTGGGAAGGCACAACAGACTGGTCGGGTGTTCACCACTTCAGCTGTAGGAGCTGAGGGATCTGAGACACTCATTCGAGGTAACTGTGAAATAGCTGGTCAAACTTTAAATGCTTTATTTGATTCGGGAGCATCACATTCATTCATTGCATTTGAGAAAGCCCATGAGTTAGGATTGAAGATTGTAACCTTAGGTTATGACCTAAAGGTATATAATGCTACCCATGAAGCCATGGTAACTAGGCTAGGATGTCCGGAAGTTTCCTTTAGGTTCAAGCAGCGTGATTTTGTTCATAATTTAGTCTGCTTGCCGATGATTGGTCTTGATCTTATCTTGGGATTGGACTGGTTATCTGAGAACCATGTTCTGCTGGATTGTTCTACAAAGTCGGTGTACTTTATGCCGGAAGATACAGAAGGGCCGGTCGTGGTGAATAACTATTACTTGAATTCGATGATAGTGAACTGTTCCGGAACTGAATGTCAGGGTATCATGTTGTTAACCGCGGGCGTTTCGGGTGATGATCAAAGGTTGGAACAGATTCCGGTTGTGTGTGAGTTTCCGGAAGTGTTTCCCGATGATATTGATGAGTTTCCACCTAACCGAGAGGTTGAGTTTGCTATTGAGTTGGTGCCCGGGGCGGGACCAATCTCGAGTGCTCCTTATAGGATGTCACCGTTAGAGATGAACGAGCTAAAGTCTCAGTTAGAGGACTTGTTGGGAAAGAATTTTATACGGCCAAGTGTCTCTCCGTGGGGCGCTCCAGTATTACTGGTGAAGAAGAAGGATGGGAGTATGCGGCTCTGTGTGGATTACAGGCAGCTGAACAAGGTTACAATAAAGAATAAGTACCCATTGCCGAGGATTGATGATCTTATGGATCAGTTACAAGGAGCTGGAGTTTTCTCCAAGATCGATTTGCGATCCGGTTATCACCAGATAAGGGTGAGGGGTGAGGATATCCCTAAGACCGCTTTCAGGACTCGTTATGGTCATTACGAGTACACTGTAATGTCTTTTGGGTTGACGAACGCTCCTGCGGTATTTATGAATTACATGAATAGAGTCTTCCGTCCGTTTCTGGATAAATTCGTTGTTGTCTTCATTAATGACATATTGATTTATTCCAAGACTGAAGAAGAGCATGCGGAACACTTGAGGACCGTGTTGCAGATTCTAAAGGAAAAGAAACTTTATGCAAAACTGTCTAAGTGTGAATTTTGGAAGAGTGAGGTGAAGTTTTTGGGCCATGTGGTGAGTAAGAAGGGAATAGCCGTAGATCCAACTAAGGTGGAGGCTGTAATGGATTGGAAACAACCAACTACCATAACAGAGATAAGGAGTTTTCTGGGTTTAGCTGGCTATTACCGAAGGTTTATCAAAGGCTTTTCACAGATAGCTTTGCCAATGACAAAGTTAACCCGCAAAGACACTCCATTTGTTTGGACTCCTGAGTGCGAGGAGAGCTTTCAGACATTGAAGAAAAAGTTGACCACTGCACCTGTGTTAGTGTTACCCGAGCCGAATGAGCCATTTGAGGTGTATTGTGATGCCTCATTGAAGGGTTTAGGGTGCGTGTTGATGCAGCATCGTAATGTAGTGGCGTATGCCTCACGACAGTTGAGACCTCATGAAGTTAGTTACCCTACGCACGATTTGGAACTCGCTGCGGTTGTGTTTGCCTTGAAGGTGTGGAGGCATTATCTCTATGGGGTTAAGTTCCAAGTTTTCTCTGATCATAAGAGCTTGAAGTATCTCTTTGATCAGAAAGAGCTTAATATGAGGCAGAGAAGGTGGATGGAATTGTTGAAGGACTACGACTTTGAGTTGCATTACCATCCGGGAAAGGCGAATGTAGTGGCGGATGCGTTAAGTCGAAAGTCATTATATGCAGCTTGGATGATGCTCCAAGAAGAGAAGTTGCTCAAGGGATTCGAGAGTCTGAAAATTGGTACTCGAGAAGTATCCGGAACCTTGTGTTTGAGCCGATTAGAGATCTCAAGTGACTTTAAGTCCGAACTCCTAAAGGCTCATCAAAATGATGAAGCGTTATGGAAGGTGTTACCGGCTATTGAGCAAGGAAAACGGTGGAGAGTGTCGGAAGAAAAAGATGGGTTATGGAGATTCAAAGGTAGGATCATTGTGCCGGATGTTGGCACTTTGAGGCAAGATATTTTAAAGGAGGCACACAAAAGCGGATTCTCCATTCACCCGGGAAGTACTAAGATGTACCATGATTTAAAGGCGATGTTTTGGTGGCCGGGTATGAAGAATGATGTGGCAGAATGTGTTTCAAAGTGCTTAACTTGTCAAAAGGTAAAGATTGAACATCAAAGACCTTCCGGAATGTTGCAACCTTTAGAGATTCCGCAATGGAAGTGGGAAAGTATTGCAATGGACTTTGTGTCGGGATTGCCAAGGACTAGGGCTGGTTTTGATGCTGTCTAGGTGATTGTGGACCGACTGACGAAGTCAGCTCACTTTTTGCCCATTCGTATGACTTACACCCTTGAGGAGCTAGCACGGTTATACATAAAGGAGATTGTGAGACTCCATGGTGTACCTGCTACTATAATCTCTGATAGAGATCCTCGTTTCACTTCAAGGTTTTGGGGTGCATTTCAGAAGGCTTTTGGAACCCGATTAAGCTTGAGCACGGCTTACCATCCTCAAACAGATGGTCAATCTGAGAGGACGATCCAAACACTAGAGGATATGTTGAGAGCTTGTGTTTTGGATCAACCGGCGAGTTGGGATCGGTATATGCCATTAGTGGAGTTTGCATACAATAATAGCTATCATGCGAGCATTGGAATGGCTCCGTATGAGGCCTTGCATGGGAGGAAATGTCAATCTCCGCTATGTTGGTATGAGGCTGGAGAGAAAAGCTTGTTGGGGCCAGAAATGATAGCTGAGACCACCGAACAAGTCAAGAAAATCCGAGATAGGATGCTTACGGCGCAGAGTCGTCAAAAGAGTTACGCCGATCAGAGGCGAAAGCCCTTAGAATTTGAGGAAGGAGACCATGTTTTCCTTAAGGTTACTCCGACTACAGGAGTAGGTAGGGCGATTAAGGCAAAGAAGTTGAATCCTCGATACATTGGTCCATTTCAAATCCTGGAGAGGGTTGGACCGGTGGCGTATCGAATAGCTTTACCACCTCATCTTTCGAACCTGCACGACGTGTTTCACGTGTCGCAGCTTCGGAAGTACACCCCTGATGCTAGCCATGTGTTGGAACCTGAATCGGTTCAGTTAAGGGAAGATTTGACGCTTCCAGTGGCTCCAGTCAGAATTGATGATACTAGTATCAAACGGTTGCGTGGAAAAGAGGTTTCTTTAGTGAAAGTGGCTTGGAGTCGAGGCGGTGTTGAGGAACACACTTGGGAACTTGAGTCGGAGATGCGAACGGATTACCCGCATTTATTCTCAGGTAATTGCCTTTGAATTTTGTGGGCAAAATTCCCAATTAGGTGGATAGAATGTAAAACCCGGTTAATTAACGGCTAATTAACCCATAAATGAGAATTTATTCTAGAAAGCCTAAAATGTGATTTTTATGGCTAAATGTGATAGAGGAGATCGAGACGAGAATTTTGGTACCAATTTTATAGAATTCGGACCAAGATTGGACCAAACGGGCCAAACCGGGCCAATTGGACCCAAAGTGGGCCCTTGGCCCAACATAACTTAACCAAAACCCTAGTTTTCAGCACTCTCTCTCCTCATTTGTTACACACACAAGCTGAAAATTAGAGAGAAAGGGAGAAGAACACTCTCTCAAGTTCTTTCTCTCACTTGATCTTCAAATCACCATAACTTTTGATCTAGAGCTCCGATTGCCGCCCCGTTTGCGGCCACGCGTTCACCGCGGAGAGCTCTACAAAACCCATACAATCAATCTTGAGGTAAGCCACACTATGCTGTTCGAAACTTCAGCCCCTATTTTCGAATTTCATGGGTGAAATGTTGAGATTTTGGGTTCTTTGATGTTATAGGACCCAACTCTCTTGAAGGAGAAGGTTAATCTTGTCTCCTTGGACCTTGGGTGTGGTAAGATTCTCAACCCTAGTGTATTTTGTTGTTTTATGATGTTTGGGTTTTGAGATGTTGTGTATGGATATGATGTTTGTGGCTTAGGTTGTGTATGTGTGTATTTTGGAGCTTGATTGGTGACTTTGAAAAGCTTGGAAAGGGTTTGGTGGTGAAAAATCTGTTCTTGGAGGTGTTGAGGCCTTGAGAGCTTGTGGTTAAGTGGTTTGGAAGTGCTCCGGTGGAGCTTGGGAGAATCGGCTAAGGTATGGTTTCGGTTTCCCGTATCTAATATGTAATGTGGTAGGAAATACTTAGGCTAGAGGCCCTAAGATAGGCATTGAATGGTTGATGTTGTTGAATGATTGAGATATATGATGTGGTCATATATGTGATGATGGTTATTGATGCCTTGATGGTATGATGTATGAGAAATATGCATGTTGTGATATATGCTTGATGATTGGTTATGGTTGAATTATGGGTTGAACCATGTTGATGGTGAATGTGATATTGATTATGTATAATGATGGTTAATTGGAATTGGTGTTGTTGGAAATTGGCATGAGGAATAGTATATGATATGTCAATATGTTTGAGTTTGAACCACTTGGGTGAAGTGGGCTAAAATGATGAGATAGTGATTTTGTATATTGTGGTAATGTGTCAACGTGTGAGTTGAGGAGGCTTGATGTTGAATTTGATACATTTTGAATTGATTTCAAAGAAAAGGGATGAAATTGGCATGTTTTGATTGATTTTGGAAAGAGTTAAAAATGGTTTGTTTTGAAAATGGCATATTGTGGTTTTGTATGAAAATGTGGTTTTTGGGCATACTTTGACGGGACATAACTTGGACTACGGATCTCCGTTTTGTATCAAATCTGTTTAAAAATGAAATTTGATCCGGGATGTCCATGCCGTTCGAAGAACGGTTGAAAAATGATTTAAAATGAGGAAGTTATGTCCGTTGGAAGATTGGGGTAAAAATCTGTGAATTCTGCAGCTTTTAACTTAGAAAATTTTTAGCAGAATAACCCCTTGCGCGTGGGCGCACCTGGCGCGTACGCGCCGATCTTCCGAGAAGTGCCATCCACGCGTACGCGTGATGTGCGCGGGCGCGCCGATTGTGCTGCACCCAATGCCCAGCCATTTTCCCGAGAGTTATGCCAGAACTGTGCCGGTGTTGTGCCTGGGGCACGAGAACACCCGCGCGTACGCGTGGTTGACGCGTGCGCGCCGATGGGCAAGTTTGGTATCCACGCGTTAGCGTGCATGACGCTTGCGCGTCGATGAGTTTTTGAGGCCATCCACGCGTGCGCGTGGAGTGCGCGTATGCGCGGCCCTGTTTTCATCCCAAAGTTGATTTTTGAGTTTTAAAAGCCAAATCTCATACTTCTAAGCCTCCGATCTCACCATTTATGTCTTAAATCATTATGACATGCCTAGCTATTAGAAAGGAGCTAGTGAATGAGGTAACTTGCGAGTGAAGCAAGGGAAATATGAATGATCATTGAGGATCATTGATGATTATGTGAGATGTGGAGGATGGTGGTGGAAGTGCCTGTTATGCCATTGGCCGAAGGGCCGTAATTGTTAATGAAATGGCTGGTTATGGATTTAACCGTGGGCCGGAATAGCTGTGTATGCTATGAATATTGGCTGGTTCTGGATTGAACCGGGAGCCGGAATGGCTGATATGGATGTTGATCCATGGATGAGGATTCATGCATGTTTATGCTGAATCATTGATAATTGTGAATTGCACTTCCACTGTCAGAGATACGAGTTTCCCTGGGTAGTAGCAGTGGCTAGCCACCACGTGCTCCAGGTTGAGACTTGATACTCTGTTGACCCTATGCGTAAGTGTGGCCGGGCACTGTGAAAGGCCCGGATGAGCTCGAACCCCCGTAAATATTCGCCAGTAAGGGTGATGGATATGGATCATGTTTATGATCAAGTTTATAACGAGTATAACTCGAGTTCGGGGATGCACAACAGAGGGACAGTCCAATGGTTAGCGACCAGGACTTGTCGGGTTGGCTATATAACCGACAAGATGATATCATCGGCCAATAGGGACAGGCATTCATCATATGCATACTATGTGAATTGTTTGAGATTGCCTATTTGACTGCATATTACTTGCTAATTGTCTAAATGTCTTAACTGCTCCTATTTGTATATTCTTTGTCTGATATAACTGTGTTTGCTATATTATACTCCTGCTGGTGGTTGGGAGGTTTGAAGGAATTGGAAAGGGAAGTATTAGTTAGACTGAAGAATCTTTAGTCAGATGCCCTTATACGGTTTAGCTTGTTTATAAGCTTTGATATTATCTGGAGGAAGTTCTAGGATTGCCTTTGGCTTTCCTCTATTTATTATGTATTATATATGTGGAAGCTGTTACCATGCTGAGGACCTCTGGTTCTCACCCATGCGGATTTTGTGGTTTTCAGATGCAGGACGTGAGGTTTCCCGCTGAGGCATGCTGGAGACTTCTAGATTTGCGAAGATTCCTTGCTCTTGGGGACTCTGTTTAGTTTATATGCTTTGCTTAGATACTTTTATCTCCATTAAATAATACAAACTGTGATGACTCCTCTTATGGGAGATTTTGGAGAATAGGTTTTATGTACTTGTGTCCCTTTGGGTTTCCTTTGGGGTTTTCCTTATTTTATCATATGTATATATTGCTATGCTCGGACCGGTTATCTTCGCAGCCGGATCTTGAGTCTTGATATTCCTGTTTTTGACACTCCTTTGTATATATATATAATCACGCGTTGGTTTATCCATGTTCGTTACGTTATCGATCGGAGCGTTGCGCTTTCGAGTTGCGATTTTTGTTTACCCCTTTCTCTACAAAGGCTCCTAGTTATAAACAATCATTCATACTACTATACGTACTAAATTTTTATTTTAGAGGTCGTAATACCTTGCCGTCTTTGAATTATGACTTAAGCATAAGTCTCTGTATGGTAGGGTGTTACATAAATGTATTTTACTCAGACATTTTTTATGCAATATGGCTTTGGAAGATGACTTTAGCAGGTCAGCAGCTAAGTATATTTGTAGATTAGTGAGAAACAATGTCATCTTCTAATGGGTCAACCTTTTCTGCCTCACCCAATTATTAATGTTGCTTTAATTTTGTAAGCTTTTCATCATCATCTTATGCTTAACTTGTGTTGGATATTGTGCATCATTGTTATTCTGCCTAAATCTGACATAGTTAGTTATTTTTTATAGATGCGACATTGATTCTAATAGAAGTTAAACTTGAAAGTTGTTAACTTGATGTCATTGATTGGGTACATTATTTGCTGAATTTTAGTGTTGTTTGCATCATTGGTGTGAGAAAATATCAAGAAGTTTTAGTCAAGGAGAGTAAGTGAGTCAATGAGTGCATATGAGTCAACGAAGTAGGTGATGCACTTATTTTACTTGTGCCTTACTCCACTTTCTCTTTCACTTTCTTTTTCATTCTTCTCTATACCAAAAGTAGTTATCAATAGTTACTAAGTTATTGGCAACCTTAATAAACAAGTATAAGAAAATGAAGTTAGATTTAGACAAGATACATAAAAATCAACTGTCAATAGTAGGTCAAATCAGTAATTTCCTATTTCTATACATTTAAAACCATAGATTTAGGTCAAAGCTCAAAATACCATGTTTTAAATAGTGACCAAGTCGACAACTATGACATGAATTAAAAAGAAAAAAGGAAAAAAGACTACACTTTATGTAAAACGTGTAATGCAAGTTTTGTTCTTTCATGCTTATGTTGTTGTTGATGTCGTCATCTCTTGCTTCATTTTATTTAGTGTGAGAATCATTTTATATAGCAAAAGAATATACACTCTACATTTTTCACTTATACCTTCCTATTATGGTTCTATGCTCATGTTTGTTTATAAACTTTTTCACTTTTACACACTTTGGTATTTCTATTCCTGTTTGATGAATATTTAAATTTGCATGATAGCAGTAATAAATCTGCTCTTATTTGCATGGTTCTATACTCAAATTAATGATTATGGTGATTCAGATTAGTTGTTCATATGGCTTATCTTATAATGTTCATTCTTATTTTCATAATTGATTTAGAATATAGAACCTTATGTCCTTAATATAATTGAATTTTATCTTTGTTAATCTAATAGTGATAAATATCATTGCTATTATAATATAGTTTTAAATTTTAACATTGAGATTACATGATTAAGAAAAGGTGGCAGCAAAAGACATCACAGTAAAATTGGTGAATGATGATGATAGCAATGGTAGAAGAACCATGGTGATATTGATAGTGTTGGAGCTATGATAGGTTATATGTTCCTATTAAATTAGAAAAGTTTTCTTCTACTTTTGATCTTTTTAATCAATATATCAAGCTGAAGAATAAGAATATTAGGTCTCAGTGTATCAAGTGTAAACTTTTTGAACTATTGAACGCGCACATTATGTTCATCCACTTTTGCCTTCCTTTTTGAGGAGTGTTGTTCGTTTGTGTAAAATTGCTCAGCAAATATGCAAAATCACTGGAATCGCAAGTTCACCTCCAAGGAAGCAGTTTAAGCCAGAACCTAACTAAAAACGAAATCATAACTCATTTTGAGGATTGGAAAATAGAAACCCTAGGTTTTGTTGCAGTGCAGCGGTGATTACAGCATTTTTAGTCAAAAAAAATCTGTTGTTTAAGGGATGACCTAAAATATAAATATGTGAGACACAAGGAAGGGAGATTTTGTTCAATAAGTATATATCTAAATTAAAAGCTGTTGAACATGTTGCAAAATGAGAGAACAAAATCAAAAGGGAGGAGCGGCCGATATAAATGTATTTCTCTAACACTTTTGTGATACATCTCAGAGATGACTTTTTTTTTGATAACGTAGCTGATTCTCTACATTTATTATTTGTGTTGATTTATTGCTTTAGTGGCGTTCACTCAGCAGTTTATTTTATATAGTTGTTTTGACATGTTAATTATATTCAAAATATTGAGGGAGAGAGAACGGGAGCTTCAGAAAAGGAAGGAAAGAGAGGAGCTGGAAATGGAAAGGGTGCAGGTGAAAATTTGAAGAAATGAGGCAATCACTTCTTTTCAAGCTTTACTTGTGGAGACAATCAAAGACTCTTTGGTATAACTTTCATTCTATTTGTGGTACCATTAATCTTATTGCTATCTTTAAGATGAGTTTGGTATGTAGTTAAAATGGAAAAAAAATTACCTAGATCTATGTGCACAAAGATCTTGAATCCATACATAGCTCACCCCTAGAGGATGTACTGACTCTTCTCTAACACTTGATGGTTGGAATTTGAAAGGTTCTATACTTTTATTACTTGCGGGTAATTTCAATTATTTCATGGGAGGTTGTCTCCTAACAACAACAATAACATGATATTTAGAGAAAAAAATATAAAACTCGAGGAGCTAATATGGGAAATAAAATAGTGGAGCCAAGTATGGAAAAAGGAGAGGCATACACGAAATAAGGATGCAATGGCTTGAGGATGTATACTTAGTGAAAAAGAGAGTAGAGAGGAATTCGAATGATCCAAGGGGAGAGATGGAGAACATGCACCGCTTTTTCTTTTCTTGCAGGTTAGCGTGAAATTTATGGACTGCATTATTGGAGCTTAGAGACAAATTTGGATATGACCAGGAGTAACTAAACAATGTTTTAAAGCTTGGCCAATGGCAGATATAGCAAAGAAAGAAAAAGGTATGAGAGTTTCTATTTTTGTAACAATGTGGACTATATCAAGAACAAGAAATAGCATTATTTTTTAAAATAAAATTTTAAACTTTGATGAGATGAAGAATGAGGTGTTATATTGGCGAGATACATGGGAAAAGGAAAGAGAAATCCGAGCAAATGGGGTGGAAGAGATAGGTGGAATTCTAAAATATAGCTGATTTGTTATTGATTTTATTGTTACTTATGTTGTTATTTTTGTTTGTTTTTATTTGGATAGTTTTGTTTTAAAAAGTGGTTAGAGATTATATTGTGATGCAGAACATGGGATTTATATGCTGTTTGAGAACTTGATGATTTTAATTATATAAGAAAAAGTCATCCCAAAAAGAAAAAAACACAGATACTAAGGGTTGAAATACATTAGAATCCATTAAATTTACCTTGGAAGCTAGGATATCCCATGAGAGAAGATAATTCTTGAAAGATTAAGTCTCAAACTTTGAAGCTTTGATGTTGTAACAGATTAAGTTCTAATTCTGTATTCATTGCATCATTTATTAGATTGCTATAGAGTAGTACGATATAATCATATCGTCATTATGTTGTAAAATGAAAAAGTATCATTCTTATGAGTTTAGCCAATGCTTCACGTCTTATTTTAATTTCCCCATGCAAATTGTAATAAGAAATTTCTAATAATTTCATTGTAAATAATTAAACATTCGTTCAAATCCATTGACATTATCAAGTTAGTTTGTCCAAATGTTGAGTGCCTCAAATAAGGAAAATAGATGAAAAATAAAATGAAAAAAAATAAAAACATATGTATGATACATTTTTCATCCCTTTTAATACTCAATTTTATTTACAAGCTATTTTGAATCGAAACATAACTATTATAGTGCAAAAGAAAATTGTAGCTCATCCTGTAAAAATAAATTAATCTGTTGTTATTTGATTTTGTGCAATATAAACACAAAAAAATGCATCCAGTATTCGTGCAATGAAAAAAGAGACATAATTTGTGAGATATGATATCAGGAATGTTTTGATGTTTTATTTGTATGTGTAATTATATTCCTATAATTTTATATTCCATCAATTTTGTTGTTTTGTTTCCAAGTTACTATCTTACGAGAAAAATGAGTATGTTGAACAAGAATGTTGAAAGAATGGGTTTAATTTTATCTTGAATTTCTTAAAATGAAGAGATCTGTTTGGTCCATAAGTGGAGAGGCTTTTAGGCATATGGGTATTATTCTTTAATTCTTGGAACCATATGAAAAATTGATATCCTCACTTTTTGCTTTTAGCAAGAAAATTCTTGAGTTTTTATCTTGAAGGATGTTTGTCTTCCACTTAGGATAGTGTAAGCTCTTTGGTTCTTGAACTTACATTTACACATTTATTTGCTACAAAAAGTAGAGAGGGAATTTTGTTAGATCATGGGACTGTCGTGATTATTGGTAAATTTGCCGTTATTTGAAAGACTTTCATTAATGCAAGTGAGTTTGTTTTACTTCTAATTATTTTATGTGAATTTTAACAAGTTGAATGTTTTTCAGTCTGTTTTCAGATTAAATCATTGGGTATACTAATTAAAATAAAACTTTCATATTTTGTTTTTTTATATAAAAATCTTAATATATTTGTTGTTTGTATGGTTTGAGATTTTGAATTCTTTTAATGTGTATTATTTATGTTGTGTAACTATATTAATATTATTTAATTTTTTTTTTTGAAAAAATACATAATTCTATTATTAGTTCAAGAATTCATACTACATGTATGAAAGATTTAGAGTTCAACATGATCCATATAAAATTGTGTAATTAATAAAAGATATTATATTAATTTATATTTAGAATCTTGCTTAGGTCTATTGTATGGATGTTAGTTTCATTCTATTGAATACATAATTTTTTTTATGTTATACAGGATGTTATTTATAAGAATATCAAGTGTTCATATAGCTTAAGCCTGTTGTACAACATATTAGCCCATTGACAATTAGACGGGAGCTACAGCTTGCTTTTAGGAAATATTTGAATAGTATTTCGAATGAGCATATGGATAAATATAGTGCTTAATATCTAACTTTTATTGATCGTATCATGTTTAAAAATGTTTAAAGTATATGAAAGACAATAATTATAATTTAATTTATATTTAAAAGCAACTTACAATGTGTAATAGTTAAAGATAATATGTAAACAATTATGTATGTGTTTAGAAACAGTCAAATTATTATGTAAAGATATTAAAAAATTTATTCTTCCGTTTCAAATTTTTATGTTTTTTTTCAATCTTTTTAAATACATTGAAATAGTAAAAAAGATTAAAGTTATCTTGAAAAAGTACAATAATTTAAGTAAGTTTAGTTATATTGTTGTTTTTATTATGTGAGAAATATTTTACTCAAATATAATAGTATATATACAAAAGATGTATTCCTTCTCTTCTTGAATTGGAAAGGTTAAATATCTCCAATTTAATTTAACTAATTTTTACAAAAAAAAAATGAATTAGAACAATACTATTTGCACATTAATTAGATCTGTTACATACAAAATATAAATTGATTACAATAATACTATAGTTATTCTTTAAATTAGATTATATATATAAAAGCCACGTTGTGGCTTTTCTTTCTTTTGCTTTCATATTGGCTTTGGCCAAGCTAAGTAAATGATTCTCTTTCTCTTATTCCCTTATCAACTTTGATGATGATGATGATGATGATGATGATGATGATGATGATGATGATGATGATGATGATGATGATGATTCATTTATTTATTTTTATTTGTTTTTAAAATATCTTATTATATTAAAAATTATTTAAAAATTTTAATAGATTTTAAACTCAAAGTATCATAAAATTTAATTTAATTACTTTTAGAAAAATAAGTTTTTTAAATAAAATAATAAACCATGAATAACTCATTATTTTATTTTTAAAAAATTTAGGGTGTTATAATCACGCATATATTATATTTACATATATTATAAATCGTAAGTCAAGAAATCGAGTTGTCGTACTAATATTAAACTGCCAAACTTATATTGAACAACAAAATCATATATCTTTGAACTGAAAGAATAATTATCACTCTGAGTTTAGGACTTATGTAAAACCAAAAGTTACATATTCATGTCTATGCTATACAGCAATAATATACTTCGGATAGCAAACAGTAACCACTTGAAAAAGATTCCATGTAAGCAATCATCTAGATGTGAAATTGAAGAACATAGTGAATAAAAAAAAGTTAAAAAAGAGAGAAAATACTTACCAAATTTGGGAGGAGAATTGGAATATGGAGAATTATTCAAATTGCAATTGAGATCACAAAGCCTTAACCGGAAAGAAAAAATATGATTCGTGGCATGATTGAAGCTAATAATTGGGATAAACTTGAACGATAAGAAGACGGAGAAAAAATTCAATCTTGATCGTGAAGAAGATGAAGTATAGAGGAAGGAGATGCGATGGAGGTGGTTCTCCATCATGAAGAACCAGTGTGGTTTAATCTCATATTCATGCTCATAACGTGAAAAGGAAATAAAAAATAATATATCAGTATAATTTTCACAGGTTTACACAATTAGTGACATTTGAATTTAACTTTTCTTCTTTTTGTAAGAAAAAATATATTTTCTAACATTTATTTCACAAATGTTGTTAAAATTGTAATTTTATTAGTATAGCTAACATTTTAGAAAAATGTTAGACAAAAAGTATTAGTAAATAGCTAAATTCTAGTAGTTAGAATGCAACCATGGTGATGTGCTTCATTAACGTAATTACTATATTACTTTTTGCTCCATGCATTCTCCACTTTCTCCTTACCTAACTCCTCATAATTCATCTATTGAAATTTTTAATAATCAAATCAGGTCCGGGTTGAGACACTCAGCCTCCTTCGCCCCACGCTCCACCTTTTCGGCCATCGACCACCAACACAACCACCTCCCCAATGACGACGAGGAACATGATCGCCACTCCCTCAAAGACTGGTATCATCTCTTAGGTATCTCTCCTTCTTATTCAGCAATGACCCTAGGGTTCCCAATTTCCTCTTTTTCCTATAGATCTCACTCTTCTATGCCTTGTATTCCCAGGTTCAAGTGCAACAATAAAAGTAAATTGTGGTCTCACTAATAGCAGTGCAGTGACAGATTGTGGGACAACTATTGGTGGTTGTGCCCAAGTTCTTCTTCTTAAGTTTAAAGAAGATGATCATGATGATGATATGTTTTTGTGAAAGAAACATTACAAGAAGTAACACAAAGATATTTTTGTCTAAAGGATAATATTAAAACTAAATTGAATATTAGAGACGAATTTAAATACAAAAAAAAATCTTGGGAAAGAGTTTAATTTTAGGCTGAACCATAAAAAATAAAATCATACTTAACTTTTTAAATATTGTTCAGAAACACTACAACATTTTTTGTCTATTGCAACATATATTCTAAACAACACTTTAAAAATGTTGTCTAAAATATATATATACAACACTTTATACTAGTGACAAAAAAAATAGAACTATAACAACATATTTTTAATCAACACACTATAAGTGATGCCTTTAATAAATTAAAAGACATTTATTAAGTGTTGCTCCATCAAATAACAAAAGCAACTATTATAAAGCTAATATCTTACTTTTTATAAGAGTTATCTTTAAATTTATTTTAAACTTTATTTTTTAAGTGTTGCCTAAACTTTTTAATGCCTCTTTTAAAAAATAAATTTTATCTTTAATACATATTTTAACTTTAATTAACATTTTCTATCAATTTAAAAATAAAACAAATTCAACTTAATAACAAAAAAATAATAAAACACAGAGTTAATTAAGATTAGAAAATCAGAGAAGACCACAAAAAGAGGATTAGGGTTCTCTATTGCACGGAAAAAAGAGAAGAGAGGAGGAAAAAATGCACGGTGAGGGGAGAGACACAGAGAGTGATGAAGAGAAGAAAAAAAAAGGAGAACTGCCATCAAATGAGGAAGAAGAGAAAGAAGGAGAAGAAGACGACGGAGAGAGAAGTTGCCACCGCCACTTTCTTCACCTACAGCACCGTCTCTGCCTTGCGCTGTTGTTGTTGTTTCTACCTTGCGCTGCCAGATCCGCCACTGCTGTAATCCCTCTTCTCTGCTCGCCGTCGTCGTGTTTCTCATTGCTCGAGCTCGCGCCTTGTTCTACTCTGCTCCGTCGCTTTTTTCTGCTCGTGCCGTTCTAAAACCTCTGCTCTGCTCCGCATTCTGAAACCTTTTCTCTGCTCCGCCGTGGTGCCGTGCTCTATCCTCTCAGGCAAATCGATAACTCTCCGCCATTCACCTCTTTCACTCAAGCCTCTCGCCTCAGCCTCGATCCTCAGGCATCTCTTCCTCCATCGTCGTCATTGAAGGCTTGTAGATTGATTTTACATACTACTTGATTAATTTAGTTGAATTGTTGAATTAATTACAATAATTCTAGTATACATCTCTCTCTCTCTCTCTCTCTCTCTCTCTCTCTCTCCACGCACATCTCTTTCAGTTTAATCGATTGAAGAAGCTCACATAATCCTTTTCTTCTTTTCATTGTTTTTGCAGTTTCAAGTTCGATCATGTCGAAGGACAAAGACTTTACCGATTTGTCGCTCACCTTCAAATACCTCTTAGGTTTGATTTAAATTGTTGTTTCTTTTTCGAGTAATCACAATTTAGCAATTTAATATGATTTTAGTTTAATTGTTGTTTCTTAGGTTTGTATTTTGTTGTTCTGTTTTGTGTTTGGGAGTGCTTAGTTGCCAATCTTTGAACACAGGCATCTTATGTCTCTGTATTTTCCTCTGAAGATTATCAATGAAGTGTTACTAATGGTGAGCTTCAAAAAAAGATGAATGATGAAAAAAAGATTACAAGGTGCTGCACTTGCTCTATTCTGTTTATTTTTAAGAACTTTGTCTTACTCCTCTAAAAAATTAGTGGTTTGAGTTATGTACAGTTTATTTATCAATAAAAAGTTTGGAAATGTTGATAGTGCACTAATTATATATAACTAATTCACATGAATTAATTTTTATGGGAGAATCGATTTTCCTCTGTTCTTCACAATGCACATTCATGTATGGCATATTTTACTAAGCTGATGAAAAGCTTTTTTTTAGTTGAATCAAAATGTATTCTTATTTCATTTATTTATGTATTCTTTTCACATTGTGTCAAAATATGGAAGATTGTGCACATTGTTATGGTTATTGAACTTTTGTGTTGGACCATAGCAGCAATCGAACTCTAAAGCCCGTGACCGACTCTGTCCATCTCCGCCGCAAACAAAAGCACTTACTTGTCTGGTCTGATTTTCATGTAAGAGACGGCATTGCCATATACATTTACAAACCTTATAAAAGAATGAAAATTGATGCTAGAAGAAAGGCAGAGGTATCAAGCAATTATAAGAGCCAATTTCTTGCAAACATGAGGTTGATTTTCTCAGTTTCAATCTGATTGATTATGCTAAACTTGTGTCTAAATTTTGGTATCTACTTTTATTTTATCAAACATGTAATTAGGATCCTTCTTTTTGGTGCATTGCAGCCATGAATTGAGGACACCTATGGCTGCAATAATTGGGCTACTCGACATTCTTATGTCCGACGACTGTCTAACCAACGAACAGTGTGCAACGGTTACTCAGATAAGAAAATGCTCGACGGCGCTGCTACGGCTTCTTAATAAACATCTTGGATCTTAGCAAGGTGACATATTTAATTATTTTGCTCAAGAACATTCAATTATAAGTTCCTTGAAAAAAATATGCACTTACTTGTTTGGAAAAACTTTCTAAAGATTCATAGAATATAAGTGGAATCAGGAAAGCTAGTTCTAGAAGATGCTGAATTCAACTTGGGAAGGGAACTTGAAAGACTAGTGGATATGTTTTCTGTGCAATGCATGAATCACAATCTAGAGACTATCTTAGACCTATCTGGTTAGTATATAATATGAATTATATTTTAGTATGAATCTAAAATCTTATTTTGGTGACTAGAAATCTCTTCAACAATGATTCTGATGCATCTTGTTAATTGGTTGCCCTTGCAGATGATATGCCAAAGCTAGTTCGCGGTGACTTTGCTAGAGTAGTCCAAAGTTTTGCAAATTTGATCAACAACTCAATTAAATTTACTCCTTGTAAGCCAAAATTTATGTGTTAGTTTTTTTAGACAAGTAGTGTTGGTGAAGTTAAGCCATACAATGCAATTTACACCGGACCGTTTGTGGCATGATCTGTTTCCTTCTCAATAGAAAGTATTATTTAGAAACCCCCCTCCTCCCAAGCCTCTTGGCTCTACTTTATAAAGCCCAACATAGTGAAGTAGAAAAGTCTAACTTGTTGATTCTGACTATGACTAACAATTTTTTATTCAAGATCATGTACATTTATGCCTCACAAATTAAGAGAGGTACGTAGTAGGCTGGCAAATTGGCAAGTCTGTCAATTATTGATCCCTTGTTATTATCTTGAAAGCTTTGGAAAGATGAAGCTTGGATTACTAATTTACAGATTTTACTGTAATGAATGGGTTTAGGTTATTTATCTATTTCTTCCATGCTGTCAGGTCCTGTCTCCATTAAAGGATGGAATTGTTGCAAACTGGGACATTGTTGACAACATATGGGATCATGCCTTTAGGTTGGTATTGATTATCCAATCAGTCTTTGATCTGTGTAGCATAGTTGTTAGACTTGAATAGTAGCATGGACAAGGCTTATATGATACAGAGAACCCTCCCACACCCCCCTCCCCCTGCCCACCACCAAAATTGTCTTTTTATCCCTTTCTCTGCTCATACCTACCATTAATATTTATTTTGTAGTCTGTGGACATGATAATTCTTAGGTTAAGCATGCTAATAAATAAATCATAACATAGCAGGGAAGAGATTGCTTTATTAGGAGATAGCCAAAATAGTGGAAGAATCCGTTTGACAGAGTGCCAAGAGTTTGAAATATGTGTAGCCTAGTGGAAAACTTGCAGAAATAGGAGCTAGCTACTAAGAAAAAGTTGAAACAGGGGTGGGTGGGGGCTTGTATTTGGCAGACCAGCAATTGTGAACTAGCTTTTGACCTTTTGCATATGACCACAGAAGATTGAGAACTTAATTGTTAGGGACAGGGGGCTTTGAAGTTCCTCTATGTCACACCAATCAACAGCTCAAGTATGCTTCACACTTCAAAGGGATAACATCAATGCATCAACGATAGGGTATAACTCTCTCACTAGTACTATATACTCATCTATATCGGGTACATGAATAACAATATACTTTTTTGTTATGTATTATTTACAAATTTAGCATATGGACAAGTCAAGCATGGATATAAAATATGCAAGTAAATTGATTTTTTTGGATAAATATTAATTACTATTTTGTTATGACAATTATTGTTAGACAAAAATTTTATTATTTTGTTGAAAATTATTGATAAACATGTATTTGAAATACTAATTAATTTTTTTAATATCTATTTTAATTAGAATTTTATTATTAGTTATTTTGTCTCTTTTATAAAAAAATTTTTATTGTGCACAAATTTATTTATTAAATAAAATAATTACACGTGTATGAACAAAAAATTTTATTGTAAATTTTATTTTTGTGTATTTTTATTACAAAAGTAACTTTTATTTTTACCAAAAAGGCAACCCTTCTATTAGTTGCATATTTTGAATATTAGACAACACTTGTATGGTTGCATATCCAAAAGAAAAAATAACGCTTGTATAGGTTGTATATCCAAAAGAAAAGGCAACACTTATATAGGTTGCATATCCAAAAGAAAAGGCAATGCTTTAAAAGGTTGCATATTCATAACTAATAGGCAACACTTCAAAGTATTGCGAATTCAAACTTATAAACAACACGTAAAAGAGTTGCATTTTATTGCAAATAGGCAACATTTTGTAGTAGTGGCCAAAATATAAGAGAAAATACAATACTGAAAAAGTGTAGTCTTAAACACACCTTTAAAGTGTTGTTGTTTTTCAACCAAAGGCAACACTTACCAAGTGTTGCAAGTGTTGCTCTCAAAAGCAACGCTTTTGAAATAAAAAAGTGTTGCCTTGATCTAAGGCAACGGCTGCATATGCAACGCCACCCAAAAACGTTGTCTTAGGTCCAAAAGTGTTGCCATAGATCAAAAACAACTTTTTGTCAGCTTTTAGGCAACACTTTTTAAAAGTTGCCTCAACCTGAAAATGTTGTAGTAAAAGTTCATTGTAACACAAACGCTTGCAAGTTCATTTCAATAGAAAATGAATCTAATTTTTTTGTCCAAAATTGTTGAATTTTAAAGATCAAATTAGGAATGTGTATTATTGGCAAACAAAAAATAATTGCTTTCTTTAAAAAGTAATTTAATTCAAAAGCAAAAAATATCTCCAAACAGTATATCGGTATATGAAATAACGAACTTTCATTCGATATCTGATAGATGACTTGTATCTAGAAAATTATAATTAAATTTAAAAACATAGAACACATCAAATCAAAGAAAAAAATTGAGAAGCATTCTTATTACAAGAATATTAATTATATATTACCAACGAATTTACCAGGGGCCATTAACCAATTTTTAGTAAAAGTATATGTCAAATTTTCATTATTAAGAAAAAGTCACTCAAATAAAGATGTTAAAAATTTTTTAGATATTTTTTAATAATTAAAATTTAACATATATAACCGATTAAACTGTGGTATTTTTATTAAAATTAGACCAAACAGATTAATTTAGCTGAAAAACTAATAAATTAAATTTTGAACCGATCTAAATTAATTTTTATAAAAAATAACTATAATATCCCTATTATAAAATAACTAAAATTCTCCTATTATATATATATATATATATATATATATATATATATATTAAAAATTCTAAATTCTAATCCTATAACGCAGAGAAGAAATTAAAATGGCTAAAATATTAGAATTTTCAAAATTAATATATATAATAAGAGTATTTTAGTCCTTTTCTATAATAGAGGTATTATAGTCATTTTCTATAAAAAAAATAATATTAATATAGACCAATTCAAGATTTGATTCACTATTTTTTCGGTCAAATTAATTTGTCTAGCTTAATTTTGATAAAACTAACAAGGTTTAATCGATTATGTGTGTTAAATTTTAATTATTAAAAAATATCTTTAAAAAACATTTTAGACGTCTTTATTTAAATGACTCTCTTGCTAAAATTCTGTCTTTCTTATCATTGTTCCGATCTTTTAACAAAAAATAAAATATATTAGCAATACTTTTACCATCAGTAAAAAATATTAGAAAAATACAAAATTAATAAATAAATAAATTATACTAACCCCAGACGCCGATAATAGTCATAATAAATTTTAGGTATTTAAATTTTAAAATTATTTTAAAATAGTTCCTTATATATGTGTGTATGTGTGACATATCATGCACGGACACGGGATACGACACGACACGGGACACGTCAACACACGAATTTTAAAATCTTACATAATGCGGGAACACGCATACATATAAAATATAAAATATTTTTTAAATAAATTGTAATGATATTTTGATATTTTATTGATATTAAAATAGAAATTAAAATTGTTTATTATTTTTAATGTCTTATTTTAATTATATCAAGTATTTAAAATATTTTTTTATTTTAATAAATAAAAATATATATTAAAATAATTATTTTAAGAATATATATGTTAAGAATAAGACTAGATGCGCTGACACGTGATGATATTTAAGTATGTCCAAATATGTCTAGAGAAAAATTTTTATTTTTTATTAAGACATAATTGGACACAGTAGACACGCGTATCAGACGAATGTCGATAAATATCGTGTCCAAAATATATCTAACACACAGACACAACAACTCAACGAAGTGTCCGTACTTCATAATAACATGCATACCTATATGTGCGCATACTATATTTCTATAGTGCCTATAAAATTAAATGGGATAAAATAATCTCTCTTTCATTTCTACAAAAGTTTTTTTTATTACACTGTCTTTTAATCCGGCAGCCTAAAAATTAAGTTGTTGCGGATTGAAGCACTAATATTTTCTTAAAGATTCTTACTTAATCAAAAACTAACCTCTGAGTCCAAACTTTTCTTTTTTTTTTTTAGGCCATGAAACTTTTCGCTTAGATAGCCAATCAGTACGGAAAAAAATATAGGTCGCTGTATTTATAACAGCCTGATGCCCAATAATCAATCCTAATCACAGCAATATATATTTTGGGCTTTAAATCCTGAATATGCAAACTGATATAAGACCAATATGGGAAATGGGCATAACGATCGCAGACTCAAACGAAAAAAGAACCATGCTCCATGATCCCCAATAACACTGATAGCAAGCTAATCTTTTGATTCTTGGGAAGCAGAATACTCAAAATCAAATGACGGCCCAAAGAATTTTGATGGTGAGTGCTTTTAATAAAAATAGTTTATTTTGCTTACCAAAAAAACAAAATAGTTTATTTTTTTCTCAGATAAGAAATGATAAATGGCACATTTATTGGCCTCCTCAAAGCTCACCCAAATTCCAAACGTGGATTTAGTCCAACAGATAGGAACCCATATAGTTTTCCTGACCAAAAAACCATTCTCATATAGTTTTTTCTCTGGAGATATATGTGAGTTTGTAAAGGAATGTTTACCATTTGAAGTTGTTCAATCCATCTTATAATAATAATAATAATAATAATAATAATGATTTTTAAAAATTACGTTGATGTGACATTGTAACTCATCAGTTAATCTTTTAATTAAGTGATTAGGAATTAGAATAAAAAATTCAAAAATACAGAAAATAAAAGGATTCTAAATATTCAAATCTTTAAAATTATTTCTAATAGTTGATTCCCACGATAAAAAGGATTAATTAATAAGAAGTACTAGGTCAGCAACTTTTGTGATTTGTAGCCATTAAATAGCTATCAATGATGATTTTAATGGTGTGAGATTCCATCCAATAGTTAGGGATTACTCACTTTTCTTTTGCTAGTTACATGCTGGCCAGAATTTAATAAACGCTCTAGACTTTTTCTTAATTTTAATTTATATATTATATACAAGGGGAATGCTAAGGGGACAATGACTTTGTTGAACAATATGAACAACCACCAATCAAATAAAAATACATTACACTTTTAAATTAATCCTCTAAATTTTAATATCAAAATAACAATCCGTATACTAGTAAAATGAACATCCGATATGAACATCCGATATATCTATTGTTTACATTATTTAATATTTTCGTTATTCACCTATACTTTTCTTATATACAAACACACACAACTTTGTCTCTTTCGGTAAAGGAAATTTACTTAATTTGCTGTCTTTAATTATTGAATATATCCGCCCAGCAAAGATGGTGATTGAAATAGATGGCAATGCAATAATACAGCACAAAAACTTGTAGGATGGTATATTACGATGCAACAACTAATTCATGCACGTGAAGGAATCAATTACCTAAAACATAAAATTATGTCTAACTAACCAATTGTTTTCATGATGATGTTACTTTTGAAAGATTACCAAAACAATATTTGATAAGATTCGCAACAGAGTTTTGAGCAATTTTTTCCCCAACTTTTAATCAAGTAAAATAACATAGCATATCTATATTGAAATAAAGTAATAACTATGCATGGTAGATATGGGAAGATACGTCGGTAGCTATTTGATTTTATGTTTTATTGAGGACCAATAATCTAAACTTATATTTGAGAGATAAAGTATCCAATTATCCATATTTCAAGAGAGAATATATGAATTCTTTCAAGATAAGAGAGTAGAGTTAACATAATCTCCTTCGGATCATTACTCAGATTTTACGTACAAGTGAATATATAGAAGATTAAATCTATATTTGAATCTTAATAATAATCAATTAAATTCGTTTCTATCCTCAACTGAAGATGTTTGATTTCAAAATCCTCCAACTTGAATAAAAGTATGCTATACAGTATAGGCACATAATCCAAATATTAGTGTCAAGTGCCAATGAATATTGATCGAACTATATATATACTATATTGATTGAACATGTGTCTAAATAATAATATAGGCATATCTGTTATATATTTTATATTTGAATGAAAAGGATTCTAAAAAAAATGTGATTAAATTTTATAATTTGAAAATATGTTGAGTAGCTTTTCCAATGGAAAACGATATATCTATCAACCACTTTTTTTTTTTAATGGTTTTTTGTTTAAAAAAATGTTTTTTACACTATAAGAAATAAAGGGTTTATTCACAAAAAAAACTGTGGTTAAACTCCAAAATAATGGTAGCAATCATACATTGGCCACAAAAAAATATTTATGAATTTGCCACAATTTTTGAGTTATTAGCCACAATATTAAACATTGTGGAGACCTTCGAATAGTCACGATTTGAATATCACTGTCTACGCTTAATGCCGTATCTATATAAAAATAATCAAATCGAAAAGTATAATTCTATTACACTTCATTCATAACTAATTTGTATAGGCCAGGTTTTTTAGCCACAATTTTTTGTCTGACTAAGGTCGGGTTATTTAATCACACTATTTTCGTAACTAACTCACACTATTTTTTACATACAATTCGTGGCTAATTTGTGCTAATTTGCTACATTTTTCGATAACTACTTTGTTTTTTTTTTAATGATTTATAGCCTTTGTTTTAGTTTGAGGGTGGCTAATTAAATAGTTTTATTAAATTAAAATCATATTTATATATATAATATTAAATACAATAATTAAATGTGTGACATGTTACTGGATAGATTAAGCACTTTATCATCATATTTTGATAACAAAAATTTGTGCAGAGCTGTCCATTGGATTTTGATATTTTTATATTCGCAGTCTTTTTCTAAAATTTCAACCTGCTTCTCTAAATTTATTACATGTTATTGAAATACGTTGCTGAAGACTCTATCGGTTACAAATTCAAAAATACGTCTAGACTTATCGGACATACAACACTATTAAAACTACATACACACCTTACATTTTCAGCACTAAAGACCTTTCCAATTTATAGTGTTGCTTTACGCGTCATTACACCCAGAAACCATACCAATAAGTTCGCGTCACTATCTCGACCTTGTTCATAGCCATTATATTATTCCATCATGACTTTTTCATCCTTTTTCAAATGTCAAACTTGAATTGCTGTCATTTTGCGAGTTGTGATTTTTTCCGTAGAAGTGTCTACAACCGAATGCAAAATTGAATAAAAGAAATAAATCAAATATTAGAACTAAACAAATTACGTAGAACAAATTGAAATTGCATGTACCTTTTATATTCACAACTAAAGGGTCATTATATCCTTTTTTGGGTAGACATAGTTGGTTGAGACTTATTTCATCCAAACTTTGTGCAAATTCTTCATTTTGTTGATATTCTGTCGTAGTTCTGCTAGAAGGGTCTCTCCTAAATTATTATGTTTTTGCTTCACGATAAAATCAACAAATAACACTAAAATGAAGAAAAAAAAAGTTGGTATTATATATGGGTTTGGAGAATACTGTATCATGTGATAGAGTTCATGTAATATGGTTAAAGAATAGAAAAATAGGAGCCAAAAGACACCTGAATAAAAGCGATGGAAAGTTATATTGGACTTTTTCGTGATTACTTTAACTTTTCGAAAAAAACTACCTTAAAAGTTAAGCGCACTTTAAAATTTTAAATTTAAAAATTCAACATAATCATGGTTTAAGTCATCTTTTAACTTTTTTTTTAATCTTAAAAATATTTTTTTCTATTCTACTATTTGTTATCTACTAAATATACTTTAAATTATTTTATTTTTAATACAGTATTTATTTTTTTTTTTTAATTGTCAAAAATGATTAAAATTTTAAATTTAAATTTTGAGCCTGTATTACTTTTATCTTTAATTTTTGTTATAATAACAATAAATAACAAAAATAATCACTTTAATAAATACATGACCCTCATAATTCTTCACTTCATGCGGTTGATGATTCAAACAATGCACTATCATTTAATTATTTACTTATTATGTACGAAACAATATAACAAGTTATACATTAAGTCAATTTTATAAATAATTTTACATAAAAAATTTAATATTTAATAAATTTTAATTATTAAGTCAGTTGCTAAAATTTTATTTCGTTAGAAAATTAATTATCACATAAAATTGTTATAAGAAATTTTGCAAATTAATTTCTTTGTTACTTAATAAAATTACAAACTTTTATATAAGTGAGTAAGTATTCATAAATTAATTAGTATTAATTTTCTTATAACTAAAATAATTATAAAATAATTAATTAATGATATATACCAATTAAATAATAGTATAAATAAAAAATTTAATTTATAATTTTATAAAATAATTTTTAAAAAGATAATTATGCATATAATAAGAGTACAGTACTCACAAAAATACGTAGTGAATACTAAATAATATAAATAAAGACAAATTTTTTTATTTATCCTTTTTTTAAATCCAACAAAGGATAAAATAATTTATTTTTAGTAAAAGATTCACTGAAAAATTTTTTTCTATTTAATAATTACTAAATTTTTTTTATCTATTCAAATTATATCATTTTAGTTAAAAAAAATTTATCTTTATAATTAACTCAAATATTAGAATATTATCTTTATCTTTATAATTTTTTATTTTATCTAAATTTATTTTCTTATACTTTTCGATTTAGTTTCATAAATTTGTGTTAATATAAGAATATTTAAAAAATAATATTATAAATTAATATATTTA
Source organism: Arachis stenosperma (assembly GCF_014773155.1). Classification (NCBI taxonomy): domain Eukaryota; kingdom Viridiplantae; phylum Streptophyta; class Magnoliopsida; order Fabales; family Fabaceae; genus Arachis; species Arachis stenosperma. Next base: position 137,655,734 of record NC_080385.1, read on the forward strand.
TTTATTTTTTAAAAATTATTCAAGACAAGTACGTCAATGTGAGACACAGGAAAATACATCGAAAAAATAGAACTAGAGGAATATAAATTTTGAATTTAAATATTGTTTGTAAAAAATGTCAAATTTTAGCCGCTGTCATAATCTTTCGTGATAAATAGAAGATACGCTAATATTCTTTATATGATGAAACTTTATGTATTGAGGATTTCGAACCAAAAGAAAAAAAGAAAAAAAGGTTGCAACATATATAATTCTTTAAAGTTTTTGATTTAATGTCCAAAATTTTTTTTTGATTTTATATTATATATATATATATCGAAAATTTATGTGCACTATTAGTATTAATTACTCTTAATAATGAGCTTTAGTTTAGGTAAATTGAACAACACATATATATTTATGTTAAAGATTTAATTTATTAGTCATTTTTTAAGTAAAAAATACTTTTAAAAGCAAAAGATAAATAAATTTTGTCCCAAGTTTCAAAGGAGTTTCTATAGCATGTTGACGATAGTATCAGAGTATACACTGCTTAAATATTAAGTGCATATATAAAGATGAAACTTGATGGAAAAAATAAAAAAACAATCTTTCCAACAAAAGAGGTAAATATGGTCTGGGTTGTTATTGTCAAGAAAAACCAACACGTGAACTGATTGTAAGTAAAAAAAGTTGGTTAATGTTTTTATCGCCAAAATAATTGTCTATTAGCTAGAAATTATAAATAAGGAAGAATAAACAAAAATATACCTAAAAATTTATATGCTGATCACGATATATTTATCTTTTCAATAATGGACATGTGTCTGTTAACAAAAAGGTTAAATACTTTTGTCATCCTTAAAATCTGGGATCAAAATTAAAATTGTCTCTAACCTTTTTTTATTAAAATCATTTTCAACATTCAAAAACGTTTTAAAATCATCTCACATAAAATATAATTATATAATCATTTTGTCCTTGATAAAACATTTTCTTCTATCCACTAACCAGCTTCACTATCATCTCCATCTGTTCATTACCATCACCATTACAAGAGCCCCTCCCTCCTCTAGACCTCTCCAGAACTGCTGCAACAACAACAAACTAAAAACACAATGTTTTTGTCTGTATTTTACATCAAGATAAATAAAAAACACAATATTTTCCTCTGCAACAACAAAACACAGAAGTCACTAAAAATCGATAAAACACTTTTCTTCAAAACAAACCTCAGAACACCAAACACTCACTTTTCCTCACTCATGGAACACTAAAACTAATGACTTTACTCTCGTCGAAGTCCTCCTAGAAGCAACCGGATCCGATGCCTGATGCGTGAGCCTTTGAAGAAGTAGAACAGAGAGAATTAAAACACAGAAGGGGAGAGAGAGAGAGAGAGAGAGAGAGAGAGAGAGAGAGAGAGAGAGAGAGGTTGAGCAAGACGATATTGTCGACGAGCAAGACCATTGTTGTCGTTGTCAAGTTGAGGAGAAGGGAACGACGAGAGAGAGGCCGAGTTTAAAGGGAAAGTTTGGATTTGAGTTTCGTCTTTCTTCGAGATGTTGTTATTGAAACCGTACCATCAGAGGCCGCAATATTCAATGACGATAACAAGTGCAATGGAGTTGACAAACCTCAGCGGTGGCAACGAGGTCAGATGAGAGAGAAAGAGAGAAAGAGGGGTAGGGTGAGACCGGAGATCTTGATGCTGAGCTCCTCAATGTTCTCCAGCACGGCGACGGCAGCTAGGGCGCAGAGGTAAGTGGCGTGGTGGAAGGGCGAGCGGCGGTTTTTGTGGAAAGGGAAGTGGAGGAAAGGTTTGGTGAAATTGAAGGGTTTCTGAAATTGGGAATTTGAGGGTGAAGAGTGATGAGTTAAACAAAGGTAGAAGATGAAGAAGAATTTGAGGTTAAGGGTATTTTAATCCAAAAATTAAGAAAATGGTGATTTTATAATGTTTTTGAATGTTGAGAATGATTTTAATAAGAAAAAAAGGTCGGGGATAATTTTAATTCTGACCCCAAATCTTAGAGACGAAAAAAGTACTTAACCCTTAACAAAATTGCACATACGTATCGTTTTAGGTCCAAGATGACACCATTACTATAAATGATGTGGCAAGTTGTTGCTATGCTAGATAAAATCTTTTTAAAATTAAATTATTAAGTGAAATTAAATCTAATCCCCTATTTCTTTATCTTCATAAATTGTAAAAATTTCTATAACCCTAACATAGAATGAAGAACATGACTTCATTTTAGGAAATGAAGTTTGAAAATTTTGAAAAGCTAATTAAACAAGTTTAATCAACAAACTAGAATTTGAAAAAAAAATTAGTATCTAGTAATAGTATCAAATTTAATCAACAAGAACTAAAATTTAAAACAGAAGCAAAGAAAAACTAGAAATTTAATATCTAATAATAGTATCAAAGTTAATCAACTAGAACCAAAATTTAAAATAGAAGCATAGAAAAACAATCAACAAGAACAAAAATTTAAAACAATCAACTAAAAATTTTTAATAGTAGAAGAAAAAGTAGATCTACAAAAGTAGAACTGTAGAAATAGGTCGCCAGAACTGCAAAAGCCTACGTGAGCCCGACAAAAAAGGAGACGAGAATGATAAACCTTGAGCTGTCAAAATGAGAATACAAACCTAACGAGAACAGAAAGCAAGGAATTGTCAGAACAGAGGCAACGATGATAGAGGCGATGAGCGGCGATTAACCACAATGAAGGAGGCTGTTGAAGAACACTAAGAGAAGAGGAACGGCGAGGAAAAGAAGGGGATGAGCGCCAGCGACGAGCAGTCCGGGTTTGACCTATTGGCGCGAAGATGGATGACGATGGTGGCCACTTCTGAGAAGTGAGAGGAGGGAGTGAAGTGAGACTGAGTGCGCCGAAACGAAAGGAAAATTTTTGGGTCTTTAGGTTTTAGGGATTGACAAACTTGTAGGTAGTATTGGAGAAATGGTAGAGAAGGAGAGATGTAACACCCTAACTACCAAAGCTCACACTTCCGGCTGCGCAACTCTGATAGCTCGGACATTACGACGACACTTATACTATTTAATACTAAAATATAAGCCTGTTTAAAATTTTAAACCGCAATACAACTCCCAAAAATACTTTTGCTATACAACGTACATCCATACATTCAATACACTTACAACAACTCACAAGGAGTACATACATATATACATATATACATAAATAATATTACAAGCATTATCTAATACAATTCCTACCCCTCTTACAGAATATATAAAGATAGAGGCGAGGGTACAGAAGATAATAATCTAAAGCAACACAGAGCATCTCAACAACAACTAAATAAACTCTTCATGACTTCTGCGCCCATATCCTGAAAGGGAAAAAATGTAGGGGGTGAGAACATCATCCTCAAAAGGGTTCTCAGAAAAGGGTTTTTGGGAATTACTGTAATAGAATACGTGAAGATAAACCGTACTAGTGATTAATACCGACTTATGCCTCTTTTCAAAAATAACGGTTTACAATAAAAGAGAAATTTGAAATCCTTTTTTGAAAGAGGAAGCTGTTCGTTTAAAACAATATTCAAAAGCCTTTCAAAAGGTTTATCTATGCTGAACCAAAACAGCCTTTCATATTTTTCCAAACCAGAAACACAAAACCGAAACCAACCATCGGTCCATCACATTCAACCACGGCCCTAGGCCCAAACACTCCAACCAACAACCAATCACCACAATCCAACAGAGTCCCAATTGCAAACACAGATAGGAAGTTCAAGTACAAAGAAACAGTTACAGCAAGTAGAACAAGTAGCAGTTAATCTCAAATAGTCACAAAGGCAAACCAAGTACAATATGCACACCCAAATAATGTCACATAGATGCACATGATGCATGCCTGTCCTAGTGGCTGATGATATCATCTGTCGGTTATAGAGCCAACCCGACAAGTCTTGGTAGCTAACCATTGGACTGTCCCTTTGTCGTGTCTCCCTAACTCAAGTTATACTCATCATAATCGTGATCATAATTATGATCCATATCCATCACCTTCACTGGTGAATATTCATGGGGGTGAGCTCATCCGGGGCTTTCACAGTGCCCCGCCACCCTGACGACATAGGGTCAACAGAGCTTCGAGTCTCCACCTGGAGCACGTGGTGGCTAGCCACTGCTTCTTCCCAGGGAAACTTGTATCTCCGATAGTAGAAGTGTAAAATCACAATCATCAATATCTCAGCATATATGCATTCATTCTCAGCCATGGATCAACATCCATCTCAGCCATCAGGCTCATGGTTCAATCCAGAACTAGCCAATATTCATAATCATACACAGCCATTCCGACTCACGGTTCAATCCAGAACCAACCAATATTCATAATCATACATAGTCATTCCGGCCCATAACAAAACAGCCTTTCCACCATTCAACATCATCAAATTCATAAAATCGGCATTTAAGCCATAAATCACTTTTTCTCAACTCATTTTACTTTGAAATCAAGTTTCAACTCTTTTCAGCCTTGGCTTTAAAGATCTCATTTCTCAAATCATCTCAGGCTCATAAGTCACTTTTACTCAAGGTAAATTCCCCTTTGAAAACAATGCCACTCTCGGCATCCTCTTTCCAAAACTTCCATAATTCATGGCAAGTTAAAGATTTATTTTGAAATATTCAAAATCATCCATCCAACAATGGAATTTTTATAACAAAAGTTTCTCGACAGAGTCCCAAGGCTTTAGGGGAGAATATCATAACTCATTTTGCCAAATTCACTTAAAATCATTAAAAACCTTGACTTCCGGATTTGAGTAATAAAATAGGATCTAAGCCAAACAGAGTCATGAAATTAATTACTCTTTTCAAAGCCGTTTCCTTTACTTAAACAAAAACCAGCTTCAATCCCATGAGGAATTCTAAAGCGTTTCAACTGCTCAAAAATTATTTAGTCTTGCAAAAATTCAGAACTCAAAGAGTACTTAAAACCTTTTCTAAAATACTTTAAAATGAGACTTGTCAATAAATGCTCGGGTTCTTTCAAAGCCATTGAAACTTCTTTAATTGAAACCCCCAAGTCAAATTCAAAGGCATAAACCATTTTCACATTCACACATCCTTAAGGCATAAGTTTCATTTAAATAACTTGTTCACAAGGAAAATGTAATACTTTGCTTAGGAAATAAGACTAAATCACAATTTCCTTTTTAATAATACATTTCAAAAGCATAAGTCACCCCTTTCTTAATAGTTCAGATAAAATAGTAGAAGCCGTTAACTCATAAGTTTCCGAATAATGTTTCAGTAAAGTCCTGGATTCTACCGGAATTTCGGCAGCACCTCCCCTAAAACATGGACTTTGCCACCGGGTTCGGGTCCCAACAAAACCGTTTCACAGTCCTTTTCAACAGCCCAAAATCCAAAATCAGTTCAAGGCAAGCCAAAATCCAACAGTCATCTCAATTTCATATTTCAAGAAAACTGTTTCAAAAATCAAATCATTATCAGCCGAATAAACTCATTTCTAAAGTTTCAAAGAAACGGTTCAGTAACAATCATTTATCAAACCAGATCATTTAAAGCAAACCAGGCTGAATTCAAGAGTGTATTCTATTTTTCACATTCTCAAGAAACTTAACTCAACTCAAATCAATTCCCAACAGATTAAACTCGATTTCAAAGCTTTAAAAGAATCAACTTCAAAAGCATTTCGTTTCACAAAACCACACAACAATCCAACCAACAAACGTACATAATCAATCGAGACAAATCAAACCATACATAAGGCCGATACAATCACCAAATACACATTCTCTCACATCAGTATCCATATATAATAATTTCAATATATGAAAATATAGCTTTTGGAAAGTGCCCCTACCTCAAAACGCAATTCCATAATCCAAACGCCTCAGAGTTCTTTTCGCCTCAACCCAAAATCAACAACCAAAATCCCGGCTCCGCTTGTTTTTTGCTTAATAATATAAACAGCCTCAACGCCACATATAAGCTCAGTTACTACTTCCTAACACATCAATATCGAGGAAATCTTAAAACTCATAACTGAAAGCAATTGTCGAGGATTCCGAGGTAAAAACACTTACTGAATTAAAAAGGAATGGCACAGCAGCCTCCGCAACACTTATGCGACACCCAAACATCGGAACTCAACCTACAATACCAAGCCTCAAGGTCTTTAACCAAACCCAATCGAACGCTAAAGCAGGGGTTCTCAAAACGTGAAATACTCACTGAATCAAAACGAAGCAGCCGTAGCTCCATATCAACCCAGCAGCGGCTCCGTCAGCCACCTCAAACGGCAGCGGCGATGAAAAACCCCGACAACTGCGACTGCACAACAACGTCATGACGATAAAAACCCAGGAATAGAAAAGAATGAAGACCAAATGCAAGGACCCTTATCGGCAGTGGTTTTCCAGCGACTAAGTTGTATTCTCCGGTGGCAGAGACGGCGGAGCAGCTCGAAACGGCCAGCAACAGTGGCGGCGCTAACCCAGCACCAACATCCACCACCGTTTCCCGGCTACCAGAGGCACAGCGGCACCACCTTCGGCAACGGTAGTGGCGAATAACACCGTTTTCTTCCCTCTGTGCATCCCAGAGTTGCAGGTCTTCTCTCTCCTCCTTGGGTGGCGACGCACAGCAGTGAGAGACCCAACGGCGGCGGCGCTATGGCTCAGCAACGGTGGCGCGAACAACTCGCCTCTTTCCTTGCGCCACACCACCTCTGTCTTTCTCAAACCCAACGTTGTCTTCCTTGCTCCTTCAAACTCGACGGCAAGGGATCCACGGCGGCGCAGCGGGTCGCACTCGTCGCGTTGCAGGCCCGCGTCCCCTTCCCTCACAGTTGTGCAGTCTCTCTCCTCTGCAATGGCGATGGCGGCTTCAGTGGCGACGGCGAGGAAGCTCGCGACGGTGACAAGCGCGTCATACCCTAGCACTGGCGACGGCGACTCAGCAGGGACGAGCTTCACAGCGGCAGGGCAAGCAAGGCTGGTGACGGTGCGGCATGGTGGTGAACTGAACGGTGGCAGCAGCGTGACCCATCTCCCTTTCCAATCGTAGCTCCTCCCCTTCCCTCTTTGATCCGTTTTCTGCTTCTGTTTTCTTACTCTCATGGAAAGATGAAGGAAGGAAACCGTGTGAACTGCTGCTGGGTTGGGTGAGAAGGGAACCAGGTCGCTGGGCTATGGTTTTCAAGGTTAGGGTTTCTTTATTTTAAAAATTTGGTTTAGGGTTACTTTTGTAATTTCAAATAAAAGTAGGGATAATATAGTAATTAGGAACAAATTTTGATCCAACAAAAATAATGTATAAAAATACTATTTACTCATCAATTTCACACTTTATTTTCAATAAAATGCTTGAATCCAAAAATTAGGAATAATATAATTAATTTCTCTATTTTCCCAAAACAGTTGTATTAATATTTAAAATATTAATTATTTAATCCAAATCATATAAAATTCTTATTATTTCATAACTAATAACTTTATAATTTAAATATAGAAAATAATCCAATAATTATAAAATTGGATAATAATCATAACTTATCTCAAATTCAATAAATCAAAACTTGTCCTAATTATCTTAAATAAAATAATTTCTGAAATTAAGGTTATAAATAACTATATGATTTGAGACTTGATCATGATAAGACCTTTCAAAAGTTCTGGATCTTATAAGAGACCACTAAAGAACTAGGAGAGCTTGAGATTGAAGATGAAAGGCTTTTGTTTGGTTGTGGAGAAATCCTAAGTGTTCGTAATAGTTCATTTGCCATTGACATCATTCTTCTTCTTCTTCACAATTCACCGTCGAATGAAGCTGAAAAGTGGAGTTGTAGACTCATTGTCGTAAGCAAAATAACTTAGGGATATAGGACTCTTCATTCTCTAAAATTAAGCCATATTCTTTATTCTTCGTCAGGGTTTCAGAAATTTCTACAATTTCTGGAGACAAAGGGATAGAAGATTTAGGTCTAATTTTTCAGTTAATAATTTAATTTTTAAAAAAATTTATCTTAGGTGGCAACGTCATTCATAGTAATAGTGCCATCATGGACCTACACGTTACATGTATGCAATTTTATTAATGGAGGCACACGATTATTGTCAGACGGGTGAATGTTCATCGGAGCAAACAAATTGTATGTACGTATGACTCATTAAATAATTTGAGTATAATTGTGACCATCGTGTGAATTTTCAGATGTATTTTTGTCCATTTTTTCTTATAAGTCATTATAAACGATAGAGAGAGTTCTAACTTTCTAAAATCGACTCTATTTAAACAAGTAAGTTCTAAAATAATTTTTTGAATTATTCGCGTACACTAAAATAGTTTTCGAAATCTCAATTGCATCAGTTATATTTTTTAATTAAAAAATGTTTATCATGTTAGTCCCTTATTTTTTTTTTCTATCAAGTGACTTATCGTGCTGTTAAAGATTAATGTAGTATATTTTTATCAATTTCAAAAACAAAATTAATGTAATTATAAAATCTCAAAAATTATTTTTATTCAGACGAATTTCGTAAACCACTTTGGCACTTAGCTAACCAAAATTAGTGAAATGTAATGTTAACCTGAACTCTTTGGCAAGAATATTTTTTTTTTTTTGAAAGAAAGAAGCTCAACACATCAAGTGGAGCGAAAGATAACAACAAGAGCCAATGTAAACCATAAAAGAACCTGCCCAACTCCAAACAACACTAATGTTTATCCCAATGTCATCTCTGGCATTGCCATCAACAACAAAAAGGATCCACACCTAACCACTCCTTATAATTCATGAAGGACATATGGATAATCTCATCAACTCCTTTTCCTTTACTCTGAAAAATCCTTCTGTTCCTTTCTAGTTAGATATTTTAGATAATCACACAGAAACCTATCAACCACCTCTTGCGCTTCTCCTTGCTAACTGATATCTCAGTCCAACTTATAAAATGTTCTTTCAATGTTCCTGGGTATGACCGTTGCCTATATTAACTTTTATATACAGTCATTTCACTTGTATCCTCTGATCTTGCTTTTATATTGGGGACTTAGCTTGAGACTTTCTGCACAATATTAATATATAATAAAAACGAGAAGTTAAAAAAAAAAGTCAACAGCTCCATTTTTGTTTCTTTTTTAAAAGATCTAGATTGGCAATCAATAATACTTAAGCTAAATGGTGTACATTATTGGCATCTCTTATTCAATGACTAAAAGTTGATAGATCCTGTAATAAGAATATTTAACATGCTTTGAAATTTTGTCTTTGGAATCAGTAAGTTGAACATATATTTGTGAACGCACTATCAACAAATGAAAAGCTTAAATCGCAAATATATAAATACATATAAAATAATTTATTATATATTTTTAGAGATGATATATGTGACAATTATAACCACACTTTTTATCTTTCGTGGCTGAAATGTATGTATCATGGTTTAGAAGATCCAGAATATCTGCAAAAAATGGAAATGTTCCTTTCCCTTTCTGATCTCAATCAATTAAGACGTTTGTTGTGTGGCAATATCATGGGAGTATAATTTGAAATTTTTTTTTTTAAAAAAAAAATGCTATATTCTACATGTTTATTTTCTTTCCAAGACTCATAGATGGAAGATCTTTGAATGCAAGTGGTCTCTCCTTTCAAATGCATCATATCGGCACTGATATTCTTTGTTTGCTAATCTCAAATAGTGAATTTCTTTCACTAACATCGTCGGCATATTCAAAAAGAATGAAATTAAAAGCATTCAGTATATATAAAAGAGAAATTAAAGTACAGCAAACTAACTTTTAGTTAGATATATATATTAGTCAATTTTAATATTTTGCTTTATAATTTATAATTTAAAATTAAATATTTATAATTTAAACTTTAAAATTTAAAATAAATAAAATAATTTTAAAAAAATTAATTAATATTGATTGAAAAAAAATGATTATCTAATATTATTCTAAATAAAATAATTTAACATATGGATATCTAATGGGCCGATTTAATTTAATATAAAATAAATTTTAAGAATAGACCATTCTTAAGTGCTATTTTATTATGATATCAAACTTGCAGAATTTATCTTTTAAATTAACAATTAAATTATTTAATTAATTCTTATAATAATTTTATTAAATTTATAATTAGATCTTTATATTTTTTAATTAAGTTTTAAATTATTTTAATTTTTTTAATTAAATCCCTATTAATAATAGAGAATAAAAAAAAGATTTACAAGTTATAAAATTATTATTCTACCCAATTATCCGGCCCATTATGCTTTCATTTTATATACAACAATGCTAGGGAACCAACTCTATATAAGCTAAGAATCAGCCAACTGATAAACCAGAGACACGACTTTAACCGGATGTTGCTATTGATAGGCACACGGATGTTTCTTTTTCTTATAAATTGGATGGTTTTGGATATGACTTTTATGTTTCATGTGTTACGCATTAATAAAACATAATTAATTATATGGAACCAACTAATGAATGATCAAAGCATCTGTTCCGTGATTCTCTCCTAACACTAGCGTATCTTCCCTCATGTTTTGAAGGTGGTCAATAATAATTTAACAAATAAATTAAATTATAAATTAATAAAAATAATTATAATTAATTATGTTGTTCCATTCTTGACTGATTATTAGTTGGTTCCATATACTTTTCCTTTTATATAACCTTCCTACTTACGGGAGCCTAATCTCTCCCACCTTTTTTCTTTTCTCTCTTCTTCTATTTCCTTCTTAAATGTTGTTAACTTACTTCTGAAATTTACTATTATATACCATTTGTTTCTATACTAGGTATTCTGTGGCGATTATGAAATTTAATTAGCATTTTAATGAAGCACTATTTTTTAAATAATAATAAAATACTACAAAAAAATACTAAATACGCTCGGATGTTAGCAACAAGTTCGTCGATGGATTTGACAATAAATTTATTGAATAAAAAAATTACTGTCAAATTCAATTTTTTTACGATAAAATTGCCAGAAAGATTGAGAGGAGAGAAAAATTAGTGCGATCATTATCGTGGTAAAATTCAATTGATGGAACGTTGCGTTTTGGTCACGCATAATACATTACTCTTGGATTTATCCGTCGATTATTCATCGTAAATATAACGGTAAATTTGCCCTAAATTGAAATCTCGCGTCCTCTTCTTTCATTTTGAAAACCCCTCTCTCTCTCTCTCTCTCTCTCTCTCTCTCTCTCTCTCTCAACCACCTCTGATGGCCCCCTCTGCTAGCGCTGCCGATACCAATAACCTCCAAAGACTGCATGGACTCCTTACATCGCGTTGGTCGCTTTATCATTGTCGTTTTTATTGCCCTTGCAACTGCTGTCGCCGCCGCTACTACTATCGCTGCTTCCTGTGTCTCCAGAACTCCCTCCTTCCTCCCTCCAGGTAGGCTGTCCTCTTCCCTCTTGCTATTATTTTTTTGCAATTTATTTAGAAAAAAAAACATAATGCAGCTTGCTGGTTGCCTACCGCCATTGTTACTGCACCATCCGTGCTGCCAATGCGTCAAAAAAGTCCTTTGCAGCACTACTATCTCTGGGTAACTCACTCACTAATTAGTTTAGAGTAGTTAAACCTTAAATCTTAATTTATGGTGTATGCCTCTACTCCTATTTTATTTTGATTTTATTCTAGTTTTATTGGATTTTAGGGTTTGTTTTGATTTTTTTTTTGTTTATTGTGACTTAAATTTTAGGATTTATTTTAGATTCATTATTTTATTTTAATTTGAGAATTTTTTATTTCTGAATTTATTATTTTCTGCTCTGATTTGTTCTTAATTTTTTCTGTTCCTTATTTTTGTTATGATTTTTAATTTGTTCTTGATTTTTGGTTGAGATTTTTTTGTAGTTCTCCATTGTTCTCCAATTATCGCTTGCTATTCTTAGTTCTTAATTTTAGTTATGCTTTGTCATGGTTAGAGTTTTTTGTTGTAATTTTTTTTTGTAATATTTTTATAGTTTGAGTGTGAGAACATTAATGAAAAGAATTGTGTTTTGATAAGATATTGATGAGACTTATATCATTATTTATTTAGTTTTAATCTACTTCTGTTTAGAACTGACATCCATATTAGCTTGCCAGTGGAAGCTAATGTTCGTTGATGGCTGATCCGCTTATTTATGTACTAGAGCAGTGGCAGCGGCTTTAGGTTTAATTTATTTCTTTGACTTATTCTTAGTTTGTTAATTTTTTAAGTTAATTATTGTCTTATTGTTGTTAATATTTTTAGTTTTTTGTTGTCTGAGTTAAGTGTCTTCTGATTTAATTAGTTGATTGTTGTTAATTCTCTGAGTTAATATTAACTTGTTAATTTTTTGAGTTAATTATTGTCTTATTATTGATAACTGTTAATTTTTTGAAGTAATTGTTATCTTATTGTTGATTGTTGTTAATTTTTTGAGCTTATTGTTATTTGAATTAATTATTTTCTGAGATAATTAGTTGATTGTTGTTAATTCTCTAAGTTAATATTAACTTGTTTAAATTATGAGTTACTTATTGACTTATTATTTATTGTTAATTTGTTAGTTTATTATTATCTTAATTAATTATTTTTTAAGTTAATTAGTGTTGTATTTTCTGCCTTAATAGTTTAGAAATTATTGAATTTAAATCTTTACAATTATATATTAAATTTTTAAACAATTTTTTTAAAATTAAATTTAAGTTTACCGCCAGATTTATCCTCGGTTAAAACGGCCGATAGTTACTAATTTAATTATAATTAATAATATATACTGTCGGATCCGATAAATCCGACGGTAAAAATTACTTAAAAAAATTTTTCGACAGTAATTAACGGCGGACGAAAAAATTCGTCGACAAACAATTATCGGCAAGGTTTATACCGTTGGATTAATTTTGACACTAAATCTAATGGTAAACATTTTACTAGAACATATTTTTGGTAAATCCGATAGTATCCGACAAATTTTTTGTAATGAAATATTGATAGAGAAAACAAGTTCTTTTGTTCTCAAGTTAAGAAATAGATGAAAATAGTGTTTTTGACTTGAATCAATACCCAACTTTAAGCATTAGTGTTTTTGATACAGTGGCATCGGAGATGATTTCTCGATTGTGGCGGCGAAAGTCAGAGGGGGAGAACTTGCCATGGGAAGGAAATATGTCACTAAGGTGGTGGTGAAGGATGCCTTTACTCTCGTGAATGGGGATATTATTGGTTATGATTTCGAGGCCATTATAGACTTGCATTTTTTTGGAGTTATATGAGTTCAGAGAAGGGGATGTAGAGGGAGACAAGGTCGAAAGAGACGAGATTTGCTCGAGTTGGTGGCACCGATGATGATGATGACCTTGTCCTTACATTGGTGAAAGGATGTGTCCATGTAGGGAGAGCGGGGTGTGGTTGTAATGATATTGGATGCGAAAGAAGAGGGTGTGAAGAGAGTGTAACAATGGTGGACAGGTAAGAGTGAGAAAAAGGAGAAAAGAGAGGGTTATTTTATCATTCTTAAGAGAGAGAAAATATTACATTTAGGTCATTCTACCAAATTTTTTTGTCACCATGGAGATTTAATTAATAACATTAACACTACAAGAAAAACACTGAGTACTGTTGGAATATAAATAAAATTCGACGGTAACTAATTTATCATTGGATTTATCGTCGGAAAGAAACAGACAGTATAAACTTCATCGGTAAATGGTTATCGACGGATTCTATGATGGATTACCTGCTAGAAAAACTATTTGGTTCCGGCGGCTTTTTCTGACGGTAACATTAGCACCACAATATGTTATTTTCCACACTATTACTGTCGGATTATTTCCTCGATAAATCCGACGGTAATGTTAATATTTAAAAAAAAAAAGTTGTGACGCAGTTTTTTTATTTTTTATTTTTAATTTTAATTCTTTATTTAAATTTATTTTTTATATAATTAATGGTCAATTTATAAATAATAGAAACTAATTATATAATATTAAATATAAAATATTCGAATAAATTAAATAAATACAATTAAACAATAAAAAAGCCCTAATCATAATTAATGGTCTATGTGCCACTAGCAGGGATGATGCCAGTAGCGCGCATCTTATCCTGGTACACTGATGAGCGGATAATTTGTACGCTTTCTGGCATTGTTTTTAGTATATTTTTAGTATGTTTTAGTTAGTTTTTATTATATTTTTATTAGTTTTTATTTAAAATTCACTTTTCTGGACTTTACTATGAGTTTGTGTGTTTTTTCTGTGATTTCAGGTATTTTCTGGCTGAAATTGAGGGACTTGAGCAAAAATCTGATTCAGAGACTAAAAAGGACTGCAGATGCTGTTGGATTCTGACCTCCCTGCACTCGAAGTGGATTTTCTGGAGCTACAAAAGCCCAATTGGAGCGTTCTCAACGGCGTTGGAAAGTAGACATCCTGGGCTTTCCAGCAATGTATAATAGTCCATACTTTGCCCAAGATTTGATGGCCCAAACCGGCGTTCCAAATCAGCTCAAAACTGCTCGGCGTTAAACGCCGGAACTGGCACAAGAATGGGAGTTAAACGCCCAAACTGGCACAAAAGCTGGCGTTTAACTCCAAGAGAAGTCTCTACACGAAAATGCTTCAATGCTCAGTCCAAGCACACACCAAGTGGGCACGGAAGTGGATTTTTATGTCATTTACTCTTTTCTGTAAATCCTAGGCTACTAGTTCTCTACATATAGGACCTTTTGCTATTGTATTTTTCATCTTTTGATCATTTTCGATCTTAGGATCATCTTTGGACATCTAGTTCTTAGATCAGATCTTGGTTCTTCTGGTTCCCTCTCTGGGGCCGAAGCCAATGATCACTTTTGTTCTTATGTATTTTCAACGGTGGAGTTTCTACACACCATAGATTAAGGTGTGGAGCTCTGCTGTACCTCGAGTATTAATGCAATTACTATTGTTCTTCTATTCAATTCAGCTTGTTCTTATTCCAAGATATTCATTCGCACTCAAGAACTTGATGAATGTGATGATTATGTGACGCTCATCATCATTCTCACTTATGAACGCGTGCCTGACAACCACTCCCGTTCTACAAGCAAACAAGGCTTGAATGTTTATCTCTTGGATCCCTTAATCGGAATCTTCGTGGAATAAGCTAGAATTGATGGCGGTATTCAAGAGAATCCGGAAGGTCTAAACCTTGTCTGTGGTATTCTGAGTAGGATTCAATGATTGAATGACTGTGACGAGCTTCAAACTCCTAAAGGCTGGGCGTTAGTGACAGACGCAAAAGAATCAATGGATTCTACTCCAACCTGATTGAGAACCGACAGATGATTAGCCGTGCCGTGACAGGGTGCGTTGAACATTTTCACTGAGAGGACGGGATTGTAGCCACTGACAACGGTGATGCCCAACATACAGCTTGCCATGGAAAGGAGTAAGAAGGATTGGATGAAGACAGTAGGAAAGCAGAGAGACGGAAGGGACAAAGCATCTCCATACGCTTATCTGAAATTCTCACCAATGAATTACATAAGTATCTCTATCTCTATCTTTATGTTTTATTCATATATCATCCATAACCATTTGAATCTGCCTGACTGAGATTTACAAAGTGACCATAGCTTGCTTCATACCAACAATCTCCGTGGGATCGACCCTTACTCGCGTAAAGTTTATTACTTGGATGACCCAGTGCACTTGCTGGTTAGTTGTGCGAAGTTGTGATAAAGAGTTGAGATTGCAATTGAGCGTACCATGTTGATGGCGCCATTGATGATCACAATTTCGTGCACCAAGTTTTTGGCGCCGTTGCCGGGGAATTAAATGTCCTAACTAAAGTTTCGCATTTGTTCCCTGCAATAACAGTGCCAAGTTTTGATCCGGCAACAACACCAAGTTTTTGGCGCCGTTGCCGGGGATTGTTTCGAGTATGGACAACTGACGGTTCATCTTGTTACTTAGATTAGGCATTTTTCTTCAGAGTTCTTAAGAATGAATTCTAGTGTTTCAAGGTGATGTTCTTATCATCACCAAAGCTGATTGATTTTCATCAATTTAGCTCTTGAATGTAATGTCCTGCTGAAGCTTGGCTAGCCATGTCTAATTCTTTAGACTAAAGCTTTAGACAAACATTGCATGATTCTTGGAATTCTCATTAAGAATTTTGATATCTTTATTTTCTTTTCCACTTAATTTTTGAAAAATCCAAAAAAAAATTACAAAATCATAAAAAGACCAAAAATATTGTATGTTTCTTGTTGAGTCTAGTGTCTCATGTTAAGTTTGGTGTCAATTGCATGTTTCTGTTCTTCTTGCATTCATTCATGTGTCTTAAGTGATCTTCAAGATGTTCTTGATGATTTCCTTGCTCTGATCTTTGAATTCTCTTGACTTGAGTGTTTTGTTGTTTCTCATATGCATTCTCATTTTGTTAGTGTCAATGGTATACAAACTGCTAAGTTTGGTGTCTTGCATGCATTGTTATTTGATTTTAGTTGCATTTTGATTATTCCTCATTATTAAAAATCCAAAAATATTTTTAATTTGTGTCTTTTCAAGTCAATAATACAGAGAATTGAAGATTCAGAACATACAGCAGAGGAATTACACAGAAAAAGCTGGGCGTTCAAAACGCCCAGTGAGGAAGGCAAACTGGCGTTTAAACGCCAGCCAGGGTCCCGGGTTGGGCGTTTAACGCCCAAAAGGGTAGTGCTTTGGGCGTTAAACGCCAGAATGTGCACCATTTTGGGCATTTAACGCCAGGATAGCACAAGAGGGAAGATTATGTTTTCAATTCAAATTTTTTCAGGTTTTCAAAAATTTTTTAAAATCAAATCTTTTTCAAATCGTATCTTTTCTATCAAATCTTTTTCAAAATCAATTTCTTTCTTTTTTCAAAGATACTTGCTATCAATTAATGATTTGATTCAACATTTCAAGTATGTTGCCTTTTCTGTTGAGAAAGGTTTAATGTTTGAATCATATCTTTTCTTGTTAGCCAAGTCATTAATTTTTAAAATCAAATCTTTTTAAATTGTTTTTCAAATCTTATCTTCTCAATCACATCTTTTTTAAAACCATTACTTTTCAATCATATCTTCTTAATCATATCTTTTTCAAAATAATTTTCAATCATATCTTTTTGATTTCTAATTTCAAAATCTTTTTCAAAAATCACTTGATTTTTTTTCCAATCTTAGTTTTCGAAAACCAATTACTATTTTTCAAAATGTTTTTAAAAATCTTTTACTTTGTTTTCGAAAATTTCTTCCCCTCTTCTCACATCCTTCTATTTATGGACTAATACTATTCCTCAATGAACAATTCGAACTCCATCTCTCTTGATAAGTTCGAATTCTTCTACTTCTTCCTTCTATTTTTCTTTTCCTCTGACACCTCAAGGAATTTCTATACTGTGACATAGAGAATTCCATATTTTCTTGTTCTCTTCTCTTTCATATGAGCAGGAGCAAAGACAAAAGTATTCTTGTTGAGGCTGACCCTGAACCTGAAAGGACCTTGAAGCGAAAGCTAAGAGAAGCTAAGGTACAACTCTCTGTAGAGGACCTAACAGAAATCTTCAAAGAAGAAGAACCCATGGCAGCCGAAAACAACAACAATGCCAACAATGCAAGGAAGGTGCTGGGTGACTTTACTGCACCTACTCCCGACTTCTATGGGAGAAGCATCTCTATCCCTGCCATTGGAGCAAACAACTTTGAGCTTAAGCCTCAATTAGTTTCTCTAATGCAACAGAATTGCAAGTTCCATAGACTTCCATTGGAAGATCCTCATCAATTTTTAGTTGAGTTCTTGCAAATCTGTGACACTGTCAAGACTAATGGGGTTGACCCTGAGGTCTACAGACTTATGCTATTCCCTTTTGCTATAAGAGACAGAGCTAGGATATGGTTGGACTCACAACCTAAAGAAAGCCTGAACTCTTGGGAAAAGCTAGTCAATGCCTCCTTGGCAAAGTTCTTTCCACCTCAAAAATTGAGTAAGCTTAGAGTGGAAGTCCAAACCTTCAGACAGAAGGAAGGAGAATCCCTCTATGAAGCTTGGGAAGGATACAAACAATTGATCAGAAAATGTCCTTCTGACATGCTTTCTGAATGGAGCATCATAGGTATCTTCTATGATGGTCTGTCTGAACTGTCCAAGATGTCTTTGGATAGCTCTGCTGGAGGATCTCTTCATCTGAAGAAGACGCCTACGGAAGCTCAAGAACTCATTGAAATAGTTACAAATAACCAATTCATGTACACTTCTGAAAGGAATCCTGTGAACAATGGGACAAATCAGAAGAAAGGAGTTCTTGAGATTGATACTCTGAATGCGATACTGGCTCAGAATAAAATATTGACTCAGCAAGTCAATTTGATTTCTCAAAGTCTGTCTGGAATGCAAAATGCACCAGGCAGTACTAAGGATGCTTCATCTGAAGAAGAAGTTTATGATCCTGAGAACCCTTCAATGGAAGAGGTGAATTACATGAGAGAACCCTATGGAAACACCTATAATTTTTCATGGAGAAATCATCCAAATCTCTCATGGAAGGATCAACAGAGACCTCAACAAGGTTTCAACAATAATAATGGTGGAAGAAATAGGTTTAGCAATGGCAAGCCTTTTCCATCATCTTCTCAGCAACAGACAGAGAATTCTAAGCAGAGCCACTCTGACTTAGCAACCATGGTCTCTGATCTAATCAAAACCACTCAAAGTTTCATGACTGAAACAAGGTCCTCCATTAGGAATTTGGAGGCACAAGTGGGTCAGCTGAGTAAGAAAGTTACTGAACTCCATCCTAGTACTCTTCCAAGCAATACAGAAGAAAATCCAAAAGGAGAGTGTAAGGCCATCAACATGGCCAAATTTGGAGAGGAGGAAGAGGCAGTGAACACCACTGAGGAAGACCTCATTGGACGTCCACTGGCCTCCAATGAGTTCCCTAATGAGGAACCATGGGAATCTGAGGCTCACACTGAGACCATAGAGATTTCAATGGATTTACTTCTGCCATTCACGAGCTCTGATGAGTATTCTTCCTCTGAAAAGGATGAGTATGTCACTGAAGAGCAAGTTGCTAAATACCTTGGAGTAATCATCAAGCTAAATGGCAAGTTATTTGGTAATGAGACTTGGGAGAACGAACCTCCTTTGCTCACCAAAGAACTGGATGACTTGTCTAGGCAGAAATTACCTCAAAAGAGACAAGATCCTGGGAAGTTTTCAATACCTTGTACCATAGGCACCATGACCTTTCAGAAGGCTCTGTGTGACTTAGGGTCAAGTGTAAACCTCATGCCTCTCTCTGTAATGGAGAAGCTAGGGATCTTTGAGGTACAAGCTGCAAGAATCTCTCTAGAGATGGCAGACAATTCAAGAAAACAAGCTTATGGGCTAGTAGAGGATGTTCTGGTGAAGATTGAAGACTATTACATCCCTGCTGATTTCATAGTCCTAGAGACTGGGAAGTGCATGGATGAATCCATCATCCTTGGCAGACCCTTCCTAGCCACAGCAAGGGCTGTGATTGATGTTGACAGAGGAGAATTGATCATTCAAGTGAATGAAGAATCCCTTGTGTTTAAGGCTCAAGGATATCCCTCTGTCACCATGGAGAGGAAGCATGAAGAGCTTCTCTCAAAACAGAGTCAAACAGAGCCCCCACAGTCAAACTCTAAGTTTGGTGTTGGGAGGCCACAACCAAATTCTAAGTTTGGTGTTGAACCCCCACATTCAAACTATAAGTTTGGTGTTGGGAGGTTCCAACGTTGCTCTGAACATTTGTGAGGCTCCATGAGAGCCCACTGTCAAGCTACTGACATTAAAGAAGCGCTTGTTGGGAGGCAACCCAATGTTATATTTAATCTATTTTCCTTTGTTATTTTATGTTTTCTGTAGGTTGATGATCATGAGAAGTCACAAAATCAATTGAAAAAGCAAAAATAGAATGAAAAACAGAAAGAAAAACAGCACACCCTGGAGGAAGACCTTGCTGGCGTTTAAACGCCAGTAAGGGTAGCAAATGGGCGTTTAACGCGCAGTCTGGCACCATTCTGGGCGTTTAACGCCAGAAAGGGGCACCAGACTGGCGTTAAACGCCAGGAAAGGGCAAGAAGCTGGCGTTAAACGCCAGAAATGGGCACCAGCCCGGCGTTTAACGCCAGAATTGGCACAGAGAGCAATTTTGCTCGCCACTTGGTGCAGGGATGACTTTTCCTTGACACCTCAGGATCTGTGCACCCTACAAGATCCCCACCTACCCCACCACTCTCTCTCTTCCCCAAAAACCCTTCACCTATCAAATCCCATCTTTCTCTTCACCACTCACATCCATCCTTCATAAAACCTCACCTACCTCACCATTCAAATTTAAACCGCTTTCCCTCCCAAACCCACCCTCCCATAACCGAACCCTACCCCTCTCTCCACCCCTATATAAACCCATCTTCACTCCCTCATTTTCACACACCCTAAACACTACTTCTCCCCCTTTGGCCGAACCACAAAGCCATCTCCATCTCCTCTATTCTTCTTCTTCTACTCTCTTCTTTCTTCTTTTGCTCGAGGACGAGCAAACCTTTTAAGTTTGGTGTGGTAAAAGCATTGCTTTTTGTTTTTCCATAACCATTTATGGCATCCAAGGCCGGAGAAACCTCTAGAAAGAGGAAAGGGAAGGCAAAAGCTTTCACCTCCGAGTCATGGGAGATGGAGAGATTCATCTCAAGGGTGCATCAAGACCACTTCAATGAAGTTGTGGCCTTGAAGAAGGTGATCCCCGAGGTCCCTTTCAAACTCAAAAAGAGTGAATATCCGGAGATTCGACATGAGATTCGAAGAAGAGGTTGGGAAGTTCTTACCAACCCCATTCAATAAGTCGGAATTTTAATGGTTCAAGAGTTCTATGCCAATACATGGATCACCAAGAACCATGATCAAAGTGTGAACCCGGACCCAAAGAATTGGCTTACAATAGTTCGGGAAAAATACTTAGATTTTAGTCCGGAAAATGTAAGGTTGGCATTCAACTTGCCCATGATGCAAGGAGATAAACACCCTTACACTAGAAGGGTCAACTTTGATCAAAGGTTGGATCAAGTCCTCACAGTCATTTGTGAAGAGGGCGCCCAATGGAAGAGAGATTCAAGAGGGAAGCCGGTTCAACTGAGAAGGCATGACCTCAAACCCATGGCTAGGGGATGGTTGGAGTTTATCCAACGCTCAATCATTCCCACTAGCAACCGGTCTGAAGTTACTCTAGACCGGGCCATCATGATCCATAGTATCATGATTGGAGAAGAAGTAGAAGTTCATGAGGTTATAGCCCAAGAACTTTATAAGGTGGCGGACAAGTCTTCTACCTTGGCAAGGTTAGCTTTTTCTCATCTCATTTGTCACCTCTGTTATTCAGTTGGAATTGACATAGAGGGAGACATCCCCATTGATGAGGACAAGCCCATCACTAAGAAAAGGATGGAGCAAACAAGAGATCCCACTCATCATGAAATCCCT
Organism: Arachis stenosperma; assembly: GCF_014773155.1. Classification (NCBI taxonomy): domain Eukaryota; kingdom Viridiplantae; phylum Streptophyta; class Magnoliopsida; order Fabales; family Fabaceae; genus Arachis; species Arachis stenosperma. The sequence goes on from NC_080385.1 coordinate 137,677,242, forward strand.
GAGATGCCTCAAGGGATGCACTTTCCTCCACAAAACTATTGGGAGCAAATCAACACCTCCCTAAGAGAATTGAGTTCCAACATGGGACAATCAAGGGTGGAGCATCAAGAACATTCCATCCTCCTCCATGAAATTAGAGAAGATCAAAGAATCATGAGAGAGGAGCAACAAAGGCAAAGAAGAGACATTGAGGAGCTCAAGCACTCTATAAGATCTTCAAAAGGAAGAACAAGCCGTCATCACTAAGGTGGACCCGTTCTTTAATTTCCTTGTTCTTTATTTTCCTGTTTTTCGAAAATTATGCTTATGTTTATCTATGTTTGTGTCTTGTGATCATTAGTGTCTTAGTGTCTATGCCTTAAAGTTATGAATGTCCTATGAATCCATCACCTCTCTTAAATGAAAAATGTTCTTAATTGAAAAAGAGAAGAATTGCATGAATTTTAAATTTTATAACAGATTAATTATTTTGATGTGGTGGCAATACTTTTGTTTTCTGAATGTAAATGTAAAACCCGGTTAATTAACGGCTAATTAACCCATAAATGAGAATTTATTCTAGAAATCCCAAAATGTGATTTTTGTGGCTAAATGTGATAGAGGAGATTGAGACGAGAATTTTGGTACCAATTTTATAGAATTCGGACCAAGATTGGACCGAACGGGCCAAACCGGGCCAGCCGGACCCAAAGTGGGCCCTTGGCCCAACATAACTTAACCAAAACCCTAGTTTTCAGCACTCTCTCTCCTCACAACACTCAAAAACACGCTGAAATTAGAGAGAAAGGGAGGAAGAACACTCTCTCAAGTTCTCTCCCTTGGTTGATCTTCAAACCACCATAACTTTTGATCTAGAGCTCCGATTGCCGCTCCGTTTGCGGCCACGCATTCACCGCGGAGAGCTCTACAAAACCCATACAACTAATCTTGAGGAAAGCCACGTGTTTCTGTTCGAAATTCCAGCCCTTATTTTCGAGTTTCATGGGTAAAATATTGAGATTTTGAGTTCTTTGATGTTATAGGACCCAACTCTCTTGAAGGAGAAGGTTAATCTTGTCTCCTTGGACCTTGGATGTGGTAAGATTCTCAACTCTAGTGTAATTTTATTGTTCTATGATGTTTGGGTTTTGAGATGTTGTGTATGGGTATGATGGTTGTGGTTTAGGTTGTGTATGTGTGGATATTGGAGCTTGATTGGTGACTTTGAAAAGCTTGGGAAGGGTTTGGTGGTGAAAAATCTATTCTTAGAGGTGTTGAGGCCTTGAGAGCTTGTGGATAAGTGGTTTGGAAGTGCTCCGGGGGAGCTTGGAAAAATCGGCTAAGGTATGGTTTCGGTTTCCCGTATCTAATATGTAATATGGTAGGAAATACTTAGGCTAGAGGCCCTAAGATAGGCATTGAATTGTTGATGTTGTTGAATGATTGAGATATATGATGTGGTCATATATGTGATGATGATTATTGATGCCTTGGTGGTATGATGTATGAGAAATATGCATGTTGTGATATATGCTTGATGATTGGTTATGGTTGAATTGTGGGTTGAACCATGTTGATGGTGAGTATGATGTTGATTGTGTACAATAATGATTTATTGGAATTGGTGTTGTTGAGAATTGGCATGAGGAATAGTATATGATATGTCAATGTGTTTGAGTTTGAGCCACTTGGGTGAAGTGGGGTAAAATGATGAGATAGTGATTTTGGTAAATTGTGGTAATGTGTCAATGTGTGAGTTGAGGAGGCTTGATGTTAAATTTGATATATTTTGATTGATTTCAAAGAAAAGGGATGAACTTGGCATGTTTTGATTGGTTTTGAAAAGAGTTGGAAATGGCTTGTTTTGAAAATGGAACTTTGTGGTTTTGTATGAAAATATGGTTTTTGGGCACACTTTGGCGGGACATAACTTGGACTACGGATCTCCGTTTTGTACCAAATCTGTTTAGAAATGAAATTGGATCCGGGATGTCCATGCCGTTCAAAGAACGGGTGAAAAATGATTTAAAATGAGGAAGTTATGTCCGTTGGAAGATTGGGGTTTAAATCTGTGAATTCTGCAGCTTTTAACTTAGAAAATTTTTAAGCAGAATGACCCCTTGCGCGTGGGCGCACTTGGCGCGTATGCGCCAATCTTCCAGAAAACTCCATCCACGCGTGCGCGTGGTGTGCGCGGGCGCGCCGATGGTGCTGCACCCAATACCCAGCCATTTTCCAAAGAGTTGTGCCAGAACCGTGCCAGCTTTGTGCCTGGGGCACGAGAGCACCCACGCGTATGCGTGGTTGACGCGTGCGCGTCGATTGGCAAATTTTTAATCCACGCGTTAGCGTGCATGACGCTTACGCGTCGATGAGTTTTTGAGGCCATCCACGTGTCTGCGTGGAGTGCGCGTACGCGTGGCCCTGTTTTCATCCCAAAGTTGATTTTTGAGTTTTAAAAGCCAAATCTCATACTTCTAAGCCTCCGATCTCACAATTTATGTCTTAAATCATTATGATATGCCTAGCTATTAGAAAAGGAGCTAGTGAATGAAGTAACTTGCGAGTGAAGCAAGGGAAAAATGAATGATCAATGAGGATCAAAGATGATTATGTGAGATGCGGAGGATGGTGGTGGAGGTGCTTGTTATGCCATGGGCCGAAAGGCTGTAATTGTTAATGAAACGGCTGGTTATGGATTTAACCGTGAGCCGGGTGGCTGGTTATGGATTTAACCGTGAGCCGGAATGGCTGTGTATGATTATAATATTGGCTGGTTCTGGACTGGACCGTGAGCCGGATGGTAGCAGTGGCTAGCCACCACGTGCTCCAGGTTGAGACTCGAAGCTCTGTTAACCCTATGTCGTAAGTGTGGCCGGGCACTGTAAAAGGCCCGGATGAGCTCGCCCCCGTAAATATTCACCAGTGAGGGTGATGGATATGGATCATGATTATGATCAAGTTTATGATGAGTATAACTCGAGTTGGGGATGCGCGACAGAGGGACAGTCCAATGGTTAGTTGCCAGAACTTGTCGGGTTGGCTCTATAACCGACAGATGATATCATCAGCCACTAGGGACAGGCATTCATCATATGCATACTATATGAATTGTTTGAGATTGCCTATTTGACTGCATATTACTTGCTAATTGTCTAAATGCCTTAATTGTTCCTATTTGTATATTCCTTGTTTGATATAACTGTGTTTGCTACATTATACTCCTGTTGGTGGTTGGAAGGTTTGAAGGGATTGGAAAGGGAAGTATTAGCTAGACTGAAGAATCTTTAGTTAGATGCCCTTATATGGTTTAGCTTGTTTATAAGCTTTGATATTATCTGGAGGAAGTCCTAGGATTGCCTTCGGCTTTCTTCTATTATTATGTATTATATATGTGGAAGCTGCTACCATGCTGGGGACCTCTGGTTCTCACCCATGCGGATTTTGTGGTTTTCAGATGCAGGACGTGAGGTTTCCCGCTGAGGATGCTGGAGACTTCTAGATTTGCGAAGATCCTTTGTTCTCGGGACTCTGTTTTAGTTTATATGTTTTGCTTAGATACTTTTATCTCCATTAAATAATACAAACTGTGATGACTCCTCTTATAGGAGATTTTGGAGAATAGGTTTTATGTATTTGTGTCCCTTTGGGTTTTCTTTGGGGTTTTCATTATTTTATCATATGTATATATTACTATGCTCGGACCGGTTATCTTCGCAGCCGGATTTTGAGTCTTGATATTCCTGTTTTTGACACTCCTTTGTATATATATAATCTCGCGTTGGTTATCCTTGTTCGTTACGTTATCGATCGGAGTGTTGCGCTTTTGAGTTGTGATTTTTGTTTATCCCTTTTTCTACAAAGGCTCCTAGTTATAATCAATCATTCATACTACTATACGTACTAAATTTTTATTTTAGAGGTCGTAATACCTTGCTATCTCTGAATTATGACTTAAGCATAAGACTCTGTATGGTAGGGTGTTACATTATGGTATCAGAGCAGTTCGTTCCTATAGAGCCTGAGGGATGGACTGACTATGCTTCTGTGCATTCTCTGTGTATGTGTTATGTGCTATTAGTATATCTGCTTGATATAATTGGCATAAACGTTCATGAGCAGGCATTTGGGACTTTGAAGCACTAGACTTTCGATATTGAGACTGATCAACTTAATATCGATTGTTTGGTGTGTATAGGAACCAGATGGCGCCTCGTGGACGCGGTAGAGGTAGTGCGAGAGGTCGTACGAATGCTCATGCGCCGATGAATAACCCTAATGACCCGGTGAACTTTACGACTGCGTTGGAGAACATGGCTGCTGCTATGCAAGCCACTGCGGAGGCCCTTGGTCAACAGATGAACAACCATGGCAACGACAGAAATGGAGCTCAGAGACCAATGAAGATTAGAACTTTCGTTGTGTTGGTGAACAAGTGTGGGGTTGCTGAAGAGTGTGTGAAGAGGGTAGCCGCTAAGAAGGGAAGTCACAAAGGATCATTCCCACAGAATCGAGAGAAGAGCATTGCACCTAGAGGTCCGCCTTTCAAGAGGAGAGGTTCCTTTAGGAGGTCCAACAACAACAACTTCCAAGGAAAAAGGTTTGGGAAGCAACCTCAGAATGATCAAGTTTGTACTAGGTGTGGAAGTCACCATCCGAGAGCACCATACAAGGCCGGATGGGGTTTGTGCTACAATTGTGGAAAGGCAGGACATAAGCTCCCATGGTGTCCGGAGCGGCAGAAGCAAGGTGCTGGGAAAGAACAACAAACTGGTCGGGTGTTCACCACCTCAGCTGTGGGTGCAGAGGGATCCGAGACACTCATTCGAGGTAACTGTGAAATGGCTGGTCAAACTTTAAATGCTTTATTTGATTCGGGAGCATCGCATTCATTTATTGCATTTGAGAAAGCCCATGAGTTAGGATTGAAGATCGTAACCTTAGGTTATGACCTAAAAGTGTACAATGCTACCCATGAGGCCATGGTAACTAGGCTAGGATGCCCGAAAGTTTCGTTTAGGATCAAGCAGCGTGATTTTGTCCATAATTTAATCTGCTTACCGATGATCAGTTTTGACCTTATCTTAGGATTGGACTGGTTATCGGAGAACCATGTCCTGCTTGATTGTTCTACAAAGTCGGTGTACTTTATGCCGAAAGATACAGAAGGGCCGGTCGTGGTGAATAATTATTACTTGAATTCGATGATGGTGAACTGTTCTGGAATCGAATGTCAGGGTATCCTGTTGTTAACCGCGGGCGTTTCGGGAGATGATCAAAGGTTGGAACAGATTCCGGTTGTGTGTGAGTTTCCGGAAGTGTTTCCCGATGATATTGATGAGTTTCCACCTAACCGAGAGGTTGAGTTTGCTATTGAGTTGGTGCCCGGGGCGGGACCAATCTCAAGTGCTCCTTATAGGATGTCACCGTTAGAGATGAACGAGCTAAAATCTCAGTTAGAGGATTTGTTGGGAAAGAATTTTATACGGCCAAGTGTCTCTCCGTGGGGTGCTCCAGTGCTACTAGTAAAGAAGAAAGATGGGAGTATGCGGCTCTGTGTGGATTACAGGCAGTTGAACAAGGTTACAATAAAGAATAAGTACCCATTGCCGAGAATTGATGATCTCATGGATCAGTTACAAGGAGCTGGAGTTTTCTCCAAGATTGATTTGCGATCCGGTTATCACCAGATAAGGGTGAGGGGCGAGGATATCCCTAAGACCGCTTTCAGGACTCGTTATGGTCATTACGAGTACACTGTGATGTCCTTTGGGTTGACGAACGCTCCTGCGGTATTCATGGATTACATGAATAGAGTTTTCCGTCTGTTTCTGGATAAATTCGTTGTTGTTTTTATCGATGACATACTGATTTATTCCAAGACCGAGGAAGAGCATGCGGAACACTTGAGGACCGTGTTGCAGATTCTAAAGGAGAAGAAACTCTATGCAAAACTGTCTAAGTGTGAGTTTTGGAAGAGTGATGTGAAGTTTTTGGGTCACGTGGTGAGTAAGAAGGGAATAGCCGTAGACCCAACTAAGGTGGAGGCTGTGATGGATTGGAAACAACCAACCACCGTAACAGAGATAAGGAGTTTTATGGGTTTAGCTGGCTATTACCGAAGGTTTATCAGGGGCTTTTCACAGATAGCTTTGCCAATGACAAAGTTAACCCGCAAAGACACTCCGTTTGTTTGGACTCCTGAGTGCGAGGAGAGCTTTCAGACATTGAAGAAAAAGTTGACCACTACACCTGTGTTAGTGTTACCTGAGCCGAATGAGCCATTTGAGGTGTATTGTGATGCCTCATTGAAGGGTTTAGGGTGCGTGCTGATGCAGCATCGTAATGTGGTGGCGTATGCCTCACGACAGTTGAGACCACATGAAGTTAGTTACCCTACGCACGATTTGGAACTCGCTGCGGTTGTGTTTGCCTTGAAGGTGTGGAGACATTATCTCTATGGGGTTAAGTTCTAAGTTTTCTCTGATCATAAGAGCTTGAAGTACCTCTTTGATCAGAAGGAGCTTAATATGAGACAGAGGAGGTGGATGGAATTGTTGAAGGACTACGACTTTGAGTTGCATTACCATCCGGGAAAGGCGAACGTAGTGGCGGATGCGTTAAGTCGGAAGTCGTTATATGCGGCTTGGATGATGCTCCAAGAGGAGAAGTTGCTCAAGGGATTCGAGAGTCTGAAAATCGGTGCTCAAGAAGTATCCGGAACCTTGTGTTTGAGCCGATTAGAAATCTCAAGTGACTTTAAGTCCGAACTCCTAAAGGCTCATCAAAATGATGAAGCGTTATGGAAAGTGTTACCGACCATTGAGCAAGGAAAACAGTGGAGAGTGTCGGAAGAAAAAGATGGGTTATGGAGATTCAAGGGTAGAATCATTGTGCCGGATGTTGGCACTTTGAGGCAAGATATTTTAAAGGAGGCACACAAAAGTGGATTCTCCATTCACCCGGGAAGTACTAAGATGTACCATGATTTAAAGACGATGTTTTGGTGGCCGGGTATGAAGAATGATGTGGCGGAGTATGTTTCAAAGTGTTTAACTTGTCAAAAGGTAAAGATTGAACATCAAAGACCTTCCGGGATGTTGCAACCTTTAGAAATTCCACAATGGAAGTGGGAAAGTATTGCAATGGACTTTGTGTCAGGATTGCCAAGGACTAGGGCTGGTTTTGATGCTATTTGGGTGATTGTGGATCGACTGACGAAGTCAGCTCACTTTTTGCCCATTCGTATGACTTACACCCTTGAGGAGCTAGCACGGTTATACATAAAGGAGATTGTGAGACTTCATGGTGTACCTGCTACTATAATCTCTGATAGAGATCCTCGTTTTACTTCAAGGTTTTGGGGAGCATTTCAGAAAGCTTTTGGAACCCGATTAAGCTTGAGCACGGCTTACCATCTTCAAACAGATGGTCAATCTGAGAGGACGATCCAAACACTAGAGGATATGTTGAGAGCTTGTGTTTTGGACCAACCGGCGAGTTGGGATCGGTATATGCCATTGGTGGAGTTTGCATACAATAATAGTTATCATGCGAGCATTGGAATGGCACCGTATGAGGCCTTGTATGGGAGGAAATGTCAATCTCCACTATGTTGGTATGAACCTGGAGAGAAAAGCTTGTTGGGACCAGAAATGATAGCTGAGACCACTGAGCAAGTCAATAAAATCCGAGATAGGATGCTTACGGCACAGCGTCGTCAAAAGAGTTATGCCGATCAGAGGCGAAAGCCCTTAGAATTTGAGGAAGGAGACCATGCTTTTCTTAAGGTTACTCCGACTACGGGAGTAGGTAGGGCGATTAAAGCAAAGAAGTTGAATCCTCGATACATTGGTCCATTTCAGATCCTGGAGAGGATTGGACCGGTGGCATATCGGATGGCTCTACCACCTTATCTTTCGAACCTGCACGACGTGTTTCACGTGTCGCAGCTTCGGAAGTACACTCCTGATGCTAGCCATGTGTTAGAACCTGAGTTGGTTCAGTTAAGGGAAGATTTGACGCTTCCAGTGGACCCAGTTAGAATTGATGATACCAGTATCAAACGGTTGCGTAGAAAAGAGGTTTCATTAGTCAAAGTGGCTTGGAGTCGAGGCGGTGCTGAGGAACATACTTGGGAACTTGAGTCAGAGATGCGATCGGATTATCCGCATTTAATCTCAGGTAATTGCATTTGAATTTTGTGGACAAAATTCCCAATTAGGTGGGTAGAATGTAAAACCCGGTTAATTAACGGCTAATTAACCCATAAATGAGAATTTATTCTAGAAATCCCAAAATGTGATTTTTGTGGCTAAATGTGATAGATGAGATTGAGACGAGAATTTCGGTACCAATTTTATAGAATTCGGACCAAGATTGGACCGAACGGACCAAACCGGGCCAGCCGGACCCAAAGTGGGCCCTTGGCCCAACATAACTTAACCAAAACCCTAGTTTTCAGCACTCTCTCTCCTCACAACACTCAAAAACACGCTGAAATTAGAGAGAAAGGGAGGAAGAACACTCTCTCAAGTTCTCTCCCTTAGTTGATCTTCAAACCACCATAACTTTTGATCTAGAGCTCCGATTGCCGCTCCGTTTACAGCCACGCGTTCACCGCGGAGAGCTCTACAAAACCCATACAACTAATCTTGAGGTAAGCCACGTTTTTCTGTTCGAAATTCCAGCCCTTATTTTCGAGTTTCATGGGTAAAATGTTGAGATTTTGGGTTCTTTGATGTTATAGGACCCAACTCTCTTGAAGGAGAAGGTTAATCTTGTCTCCTTGGACCTTGGGTGTGGTAAGATTCTCAACCCTAGTGTAATTTTGTTGTTCTATGATGTTTGGGTTTTGAGATGTTGTGTATGGGTATGATGGTTGTGGCTTAGGTTGTGTATGTGTGGATATTGGAGCTTGATTGGTGACTTTGAAAAGCTTGGGAAGGGTTTGGTGGTGAAAAATCTGTTCTTGGAGGTGTTGAAGCCTTGAGAGCTTGTGGATAAGTGGTTTGGAAGTGCTCCGGGGGAGCTTGGGAAAATCGGCTAAGGTATGGTTTCGGTTTCCCGTATCTAATATGTAATGTGGTAGGAAATACTTAGGCTAGAGGCCCTAAGATAGGCATTGAATTGTTGATGTTGTTGAATGATTGAGATATATGATGTGGTCATATATGTGATGATGATTATTGATGCCTTGGTGGTATGATGTATGAGAAATATGCATGTTGTGATATATGCTTGATGATTGGTTATGGTTGAATTGTGGGTTGAACCATGTTGATGGTGAGTATGATGTTGATTGTGTACAATAATGATTTATTGGAATTCGTGTTGTTGAGAATTGGCATGAGGAATAGTATATGATATGTCAATGTGTTTGAGTTTGAGCCACTTGGGTGAAGTGGGGTAAAATGATGAGATAGTGATTTTGGTAAATTGTGGTAATGTGTCAATGTGTGAGTTGAGGAGGCTTGATGTTGAATTTGATATATTTTGATTGATTTCAAAGAAAAGGGATGAACTTGGCATGTTTTGATTGGTTTTGAAAAGAGTTGGAAATGGCTTGTTTTGAAAATGGCACTTTGTGGTTTTGTATGAAAATATGGTTTTTGGGCAAACTTTGGCGGGACATAACTTGGACTACAGATCTTCGTTTTGTACCAAATCTGTTTAGAAATGAAATTGGATCCGGGATGTCCATGCCGTTCAAAGAACGGGTGAAAAACGATTTAAAATGAGGAAGTTATGTCCGTTGGAAGATTGGGGTTTAAATCTGTGAATTCTGCAACTTTTAACTTAGAAAATTTTTTAGCAGAATGACCCTTTGCGCGTAGGCGCACTTGGCGCGTACGCGCCGATCTTCCAGAAAACGCCATCCACGCATGCGCGTGGTGTGCGCGGGCGCGCCGATGGTGCTGCACCCAATACCCAGCCATTTTCCAGAGAGTTGTGCCAGAACCGTGCCAGCTTTGTGCCTGGGGCACGAGAGCACCCACGCGTACGCGTGGTTGACGCGTGCGCGTCGATTGGCAAATTTTTAATCCACGCGTTAGCGTGCATGACGCTTACGCGTCGATGAGTTTTTGAGGCCATCCACGCGTCCGCGTGGAGTGCGCGTACGCGTGGCCCTGTTTTCATCCCAAAGTTGATTTTTGAGTTTTAAAAGCCAAATCTCATACTTCTAAGCCTCCGATCTCACCATTTATGTCTTAAATCATTATGATATGCCTAGCTATTAGAAAAGGAGCTAGTGAATGAAGTAACTTGCGAGTGAAGCAAGGGAAAAATGAATGATCAATGAGGATCAAAGATGATTATGTGAGATGCGGAGGATGGTGGTGGAGGTGCTTGTTATGCCATGGGCCGAAAGGCTGTAGTTGTTAATGAAACGGCTGGTTATGGATTTAACCGTGAGCCGGGTGGCTGGTTATGGATTTAACCGTGAGCCGGAATGGCTGTGTATGATTATAATATTGGCTGGTTTTGGACTGGACCATGAGCCAGATGGCTGATATGGATGTTGATCCATGGATGAGAATTCATGCATGTTTATGCTGGGTTATTGTTAATTGTGAATTGCACTTCCACTATCTGAGATACGAGTTTCCCTGGGTAGTAGCAGTGGCTAGCCACCACGTGCTCCAGGTTGAGACTCGAAGCTCTGTTAACCCTATGTCGTAAGTGTGGCCGGGCACTGTGAAAGGCCCGGATGAGCTCGCCCCCGTAAATATTCACCAGTGAGGGTGATGGATATGGATCATGATTATGATCAAGTTTATGATGAGTATAACTCGAGTTGGGGATGCGCGACAGAGGGACAGTCCAATGGTTAGCTGCCAGGACTTGTCGGGTTGGCTCTATAACCGACAGATGATATCATCAGCCACTAGGGACAGGCATTCATCATATGTATACTATATGAATTGTTTGAGATTGCCTATTTGACTGCATATTACTTGCTAATTGTCTAAATGCCTTAATTGTTCCTATTTGTATATTCCTTGTTTGATATAACTGTGTTTGCTACATTATACTCCTGTTGGTGGTTGGGAAGTTTGAAGGGATTGGAAAGGGAAGTATTAGCTAGATTGAAGAATCTTTAGTTAGATGCCCTTATATGGTTTAGCTTGTTTATAAGCTTTGATATTATCTGGAGGAAGTCCTAGGATTGCCTTCGGCTTTCTTCTATTATTATGTATTATATATGTGGAAGCTGCTACCATGCTGGGGACCTCTGGTTCTCACCCATGCGGATTTTGTGGTTTTCAGATGCAGGACGTGAGGTTTCCCGCTGAGGATGCTGGAGACTTCTAGATTTGCGAAGATCCTTTGTTCTCGGGACTCTGTTTTAGTTTATATGTTTTGCTTAGATACTTTTATCTCCATTAAATAATACAAACTGTGATGACTCCTCTTATAGGAGATTTTGGAGAATAGGTTTTATGTATTTGTGTCCCTTTGGGTTTCCTTTGGGGTTTTCATTATTTTATCATATGTATATATTACTATGCTCGGACCGGTTATCTTCGCAGCCGGATTTTGAGTCTTGATATTCCTGTTTTTGACACTCCTTTGTATATATATAATCTCGCGTTGGTTATCCTTGTTCGTTACGTTATCGATCGGAGTGTTGCGCTTTTGAGTTGCGATTTTTGTTTACCTCTTTTTCTACAAAGGCTCCTAGTTATAATCAATCATTCATAATACTATACGTACTAAATTTTTATTTTAGAGGTCGTAATACCTTGCCATCTCTGAATTATGACTTAAGCATAAGACTCTGTATGGTAGGGTGTTACATATGCTTAAACAGTGCATATGTCTTTTGAATTTGTTGTTCGTGAATGGTTGGCTCTTGAAAGAATGATGAAAAAGGAGACATGTTACTGAGGATCTGAAAAATCATAAAAATGATTCTTGAAGCAAGAAAAAGCAGTGAATACAAAAAAGAGAGAGAAGAAGCGAAAAAAAAAACGAAAAAAAGGGGAGAAAAAGAAAAAGAAAGAAAAAGAAAGAAATAAAGTTGTGATCCAAGGCAAAAAGAGTGTGCTTAAGAACCCTGGACACCTCTAATTGGGGACTCTAGCAAAGCTGAGTCACAATCTGAAAAGGTTCACCCAATTATGTGTCTGTGGCATGTATGTATTCGGTGGTAATACTGGAAGATAGAGTGCTTTGGGCCACGGCCAAGACTCATAAAGTAGCTGTGTTCAAGAATCATCATACTTAACTAGGAGAATCAATAACACTATCTGGATTCTGAGTTTCTATAGAAGCCAATCATTCTGAATTTCAAAGGATCGAGTGAGATGCCAAAACTGTTCAGAGGCAAAAAGCTAAAAGTCTCGCTCATCTAATTAATACTGATCTTCATAGATGTTTTTGGAATTCATTTCATATTCTCTTCTTTTATCTTATTTGATTTTCAGTTGCTTGGGGACAAGCAACAATTTAAGTTTGGTGTTGTGATGAGTGGATAATTTGTACGCTTTCTGGCATTGTTTTTAGTATATTTTTAGTATGTTTTAGTTAGTTTTTATTATATTTTTATTAGTTTTTATTTAAAATTCACTTTTCTGGACTTTACTATGAGTTTGTGTGTTTTTCTGTGATTTCAGGTATTTTCTGGCTGAAATTGAGGGACTTGAGCAAAAATCTGATTCAGAGACTGAAAAGGACTGCAGATGCTGTTGGATTCTGACCTCCCTGCACTCGAAGTGGATTTTCTGGAGCTACAGAAGCCCAATTGGCGCGCTCTCAACGGCGTTGGAAAGTAGACATTCTGGGCTTTCCAGTAATGTATAATAGTCCATACTTTGCCCAAGATTTGATGGCCCAAACCGGCATTCCAAATCAGCTCAAAACTGCCCGGCGTTAAACGCCGAAACTGGCACAAGAATGGGAGTTAAACGCCCAAACTGGCACAAAAGCTGGCGTTTAACTCCAAGAGAAGTCTCTACACAAAAATGCTTCAATGCTCGGCCCAAGCACACACCAAGTGGACCCGGAAGTGGATTTTTATGTCATTTACTCTTTTCTGTAAACCCTAGGCTACTAGTTCTCTACATATAGGACCTTTTGCTATTGTATTTTTCATCTTTTGATCATTTTCGATCTTAGGATCATCTTTGGACATCTAGTTCTTAGATTAGATCTTGGTTCTTCTGGTTCCCTCTCTGGGGCCGAAGCCAATGATCACTTTTGTTCTTATGTATTTTCAACGGTGGAGTTTCTACACACCATAGATTAAGGTGTGGAGCTCTGCTGTACCTCGAGTATTAATGTAATTACTATTGTTCTTCTATTCAATTCAGCTTGTTCTTATTCCAAGATATTCATTCGCACTCAAGAACTTGATGAATGTGATGATTATGTGACGCTCATCATCATTCTCACTTATGAACACGTGCCTGACAACCACTCCCGTTCTACAAGCAAACAAGGCTTGAATGTTTATCTCTTGGATCCCTTAATCGGAATCTTCGTGGTATAAGCTAGAATTGATGGCGGTATTCAAGAGAATCCGGAAGGTCTAAACCTTGTCTGTGGTATTCTGAGTAGGATTCAATGATTGAATGACTGTGACGAGCTTCAAAGAGATAAACATTCAAGCCTTGTTTGCTTGTAGAACGGGAGTGGTTGTCAGGCACGCGTTCATAAGTGAGAATGATGATGAGCTTCAAACTCCATCTGAACCTCCATCCACTGAAGTCTCTCTAAGATACCTTTCCCGAGTCTCGGTCAGCTCCTATGCTTACTAGTTAAGGCTGCGGGTGAGCTCCTGCATCTGTAGCCTCAAATCAATGCCTTCCTTGAACTTGACGGCTCGACTGGTGGCAAAGGTGGACGATGACCTCTACATGGAGGCGTGGAGACTGCTAGCAAAAAATGACCCCAAGCTGTATACGCAATTCTTGTATCGCGCTGAGGCAGTCTCGCGCCAAACTGCATCGGGATCGACGACAAAAGTAGTAAAGTCATCGGCATTGTCTCTACTTTGCTGAGATTGCTGAGTCGCGACCTCTAATCTCTGTGTATAGCACTCCTGTGTAACACATGTTATTATGATTAAGACAATAGCTATATAGTTAATCTCTAATTTTATATCACAGATCAGATATTTACTCACATAATGATCCTAAGAACACTGATAAGCAAATCTCTCTTTGTTCTCCTTCAAAGTGTGGGTGTACTTCAAGGTCTCTGCCAATGCTATATCGTGATTCAACAACTTTGACTACACATGTTGCATTGAAACAATATGATTAGGATGTCTACTAATGATATGTTAAAGAATATAACTAAGTTAATATCAAAATTAAAGAAGCTACACACCAACCTGGCCGTAGTCTTCATGAAGGCTGCTGAGCTGCCAGTATACTTAGCCGACCTGACCGATGTCCTGTTAGCTTTGTTTGTGAGATGTTGATGCCTGAAACCTTTATCAGTCTCCCAATGAACTAACAGAGCCCTCTTGATTTCCAGAAGGAGTCAGGTTGTGAGATGGTCGCGCTTCTTACGAACATCCTCCAGTATCTGTTGCAACCGCCTACCCATTCGATAGTTGTATATCTTCCTGATGAGGGCATTGTGCTCAACGTCCCATATAAAATTCAGCTGCACAAAGAAACTTTAAAATTAGTTAACCAAAATAAATCGTATTAAACAAAATAAAAGATACAAACAAGCTGAGAAGGTTTGAAACTAAAAAAATTAATTACCACCCACTTCTAAAACCATCACTCTCTGGTCTCAGAAGGGGATCTTCTTGTAGCTTGGCCATACATGGTCGTACATTAGCTTGATTACGTTGGTTATCTCTTGAGTGCATGCGTTGTTGTTTGGCGCAAACCTATCAACAATTCACAAACAAACCAATATGGCAATATAAATTAAAACTTCAGAAGCAAATAACCATAATATATAGAAATTTTTTTAGAAATTTCGACAGATTTTCATCCATAACTAGAATGCGCCACAAACTCTATCCATCAACAATCAATGAACAACAGACAATAATCAAGCAGCAACATCCATAATCCATTAAATCTACTAAACTAGAATCAATAATCAAAAACTTTTAGTAATTCAATAATCAGGTAATACCAAAGATTTTCAGCAATTCAAACCTTCAACCCTAAATCCACTAAAACTAGAATTAACTATCAAGAATCACTAATCACGATATATCAAATACTTTCAGCAGTTCAAATCTACAACCCTAAATCCACTAAACTAGAATCAATAATCAGACACTTTAACATATAGAACACTTAAAGTGGTACTTACGTTGTTTTGCCATCAGGCTTAATCATCAACTAATGATGGGAGGTGGTGGAGGAGCATCAGCTGGCTTAGTTCCATGAGAGAATTC
Organism: Arachis stenosperma; assembly: GCF_014773155.1. Taxonomy (NCBI): domain Eukaryota; kingdom Viridiplantae; phylum Streptophyta; class Magnoliopsida; order Fabales; family Fabaceae; genus Arachis; species Arachis stenosperma. The sequence goes on from NC_080385.1 coordinate 137,692,597, forward strand.
TGGGGCCGCAGTGTCCGTCGCTAGAGGCGACGTTGCCAAGACATTGGGTTACTAAGCGGATGGAGACGCATCAACGCCCAAACACAAGGACGTAGTTAGGTTAGGGACCCTGATGAACGGATGGTCCGATAAACTCGCAACCTGTGACATCACTGGGGTAATCGAAACAGAGGGAGAGGATCCAAAATTTCCAAGGGTATCGGGAGAAACCCTCCCTCTATCACGACCATGACCAGTAAGCTAATCCGCAATACCTCTACCTGTCGTCATGTCTACAAAGAGCATACCAATTAATTACATTAAACTTAGTTCAGAAATCCAACAAAGAAAACTAAATCAACACAAATCAATAATAATCAACATAATGATCAACAATAATAAAAAAATCATAACAATAAATCAATCTTATAAATTATAATAACTAGTTCAGAACAAAGCAACAATAATCAAAACATGTTTTAATTAGAATCAGAATAAATTAGACCTAAATAACGAACAGAAATCAGAACATGTTCTAATTAAAATTGAAATTAAATAAGTTCAGTACCCTAAATTCAAAACAAATTCAGTACTCACAGTTCAGAATTAAATAAGAAATGAAAATCAGAACAAATTAATTTAAACATTTGAAATTTATTCCTAATATAACACAAAACCAATTAAACATACAAAGTTGACATAATCAGGTTAAAAAGGACCAACTTAATTAACATTGTACTATTAAATAAATACCTCAATCATCCAAAAATTCAAAAGTTTTGGTCAATTAAAAATAAATCAAATTACATCATCAATGCATAATAACAATCATAACATGCAAACGAGCATTGCTTTTCAAGAATTAGACCAAAATTGCATTAAAAGCTCTGAAGCATATTGACGAACACTTGGCATGCACAAACATTAAACATGCAAAATCAAAATCAAATAGCAATTGACATGCCCAATTTCAAATCAACAATCAACAGCAACAACAAATAATTCAAAACCACCAACAACCAAGCATAATCTAAATAATCCGAACATTTTTCAGCAATTTAGAACCTAATAACCTAATCTAACCTATCCTAACCACTTAAAATCCACTACACAAAATTAATTCTAACTAACTAACCAAAAATCAGATTAATGAAATTAAAGTTAAAAACAGAATAGTAACCTGCATTGCCAAAACAAAACGGAACAAAGAAGATGAAAGGAGCTGTAGCGGCACTATGATGTTACTGGTGCGAGAAGTGGCAAATGAATGGTCGCCGGAGTTAGAAGTTAGCCAGAACGAGCTAGGAACAGTGGCTGTGTGACACGAGCCGAGCTACATTGGATTAGAAAGAGAAGGGAGAGGGGACGACTTAGGGTGGTCGGCGGTGACAAGGAAGGCAAGAGGGTTAGAGAGAGAAGGGGCAAAGGGATAGAGGGGTAGAGAGATAGGGAGGCAAAATGGTTAGAGAGAGAGAGAGGAAAATTTGAATGAGGAGAGAACATAGTTCATGCTTTAAATTTACGGTCTAGTTACCATCAGAAAAATCCGACAGTAAACCATTGTGAGTCACCAAAATGCAGCATTTCACTAAGTGGGTTTGTCGTCGAATTTTTTCGACGGTAAAATTTGACCCTAAAGGACATGCAAATTTATTTTTGTTTTCCTCCAAATATTGTCGGCAAATTTACTGTCGAAAACATAAATCCGTCTGTAATTACTTAACCTTATAAATTCGACGATGTTATCACTGGTAAATCTGTTGCTATTCTACAACTCTAAAATTCGAAGATACTTGTTTTTCTTGTAAATTGAAAGAAAAAAAATATGGATCTAATTATAAAATTTGGTAAATGATAAAGACTAATAGAATAATTAAACTTAAAATAAATATAAAATATTTAAAAATTAATTGTTTTTATACATTTTAAATTAAACTAAATATTGACTTTTAATTTTTTTTAACAAATTAAACACAAAATTTTAAAAGACATATCAATCGCTTTAAAAGATACGTTGACAAATTATTTTAAGAGTAAATAAATAATAGTAGTACACACTAAAGAATATGAATAAGAGAAAAATATAACAAAAACTTTTAAATATTCCTTTATCTAATCTTCTGCTCGTCTAACATAAAGTTACAATTATGTATTGTATAATCTTAAAATCATTTTTAGTTTGCCTGCATATGCAACAGGAGAGTAGGTTTAACTTGTGAAAATAATTTTTATAATATATTAGACATTTTTCTATTTTTTAGTATCTGTTTTTATCTCATTTATATTTTTTTTAATGTATGTTTTTTCATTTACTCTTCTTTTAATAATAAATGTCATATAATTGTTTTCCATTTTGACGGATTTATTTATAAATTTTTAATTAACTTATATAATGCAATAAGATATTCAAATTTTTTATATCAAAATTCATTCAAATATTTCTATTTATAGTTTTATTTTATGGACATATTTTTTTTAGTTTTACTCAGAAATCAACTTTTTTTTTTGTTAACAATTAGGTGATCAATATAAAAAATGCAAAAAATTAAGAGAAAAAGATAACTTAACCCTTGACTTTTTGGTTTGCGGACATTTAAATCCTGAGAATTTAAAAATACATTTAAGTCTCTGACCTCTTCAATATCGATCCTTGAGTCTAATTTGTTTAATTTTAAAGACTCTCTCGCGTGTGTATCCATATCAAGGTCAATAGAATAGGAGTTATGTTTGATTTTTTCGTTGAGTTTGACGAACCCAAGTGAACATGAGAAATCAATATGTCTAAGTTTTGAAAAAGTCAGATACTTAAACGTATTTTCGAATTCTAGAAAACTTAACCTTACAGCAGATCAAAAAGTCAAATACTTATTTGTCTTTTTTTTCAAAATTTAATAATTTGAATTATTATTGTAGAAAGAGAAAGAGAATGAGAAATTAAAAAAAATAAAATATTAATTGAAAAAATAATTCATAATATTTGTGTGCTTTTTGTTATTTCATGTGATTATTCATTTTTTTGGGAATATAATTATATAACTTTTAGTTAAAATTCATAAGGATTATTTCTACGCTTGTTTACTTAAAAATAACAATTCATATTGAAAATACTTAATAATATAATTACTTCTGTTATTTAGTGGTATTTAATAAAAAAGAAATTATTCTAAATAATATACCATAATATATTTATTAAAACTTTTCTTAATGATTGATGAATTAATTTCAATTTTTTTTAAATAAAAATAAATTTTTGTACATGACGTAAATGATCTTGTTACTGTTTAATTATCTTATTTATTTTTGTTCTACTTTATTAATACAGCGTAAAAAGTACTTCCGGTACTAATAAAATATGTGATAGTTATATCGGTATCTTTAATTTATGGAATCATTCTATTTTTAGTTATCAGCTTTATTCTGAAGACGATAAAACTAGCAAAACATCTGATATCCTCTTCTACATGCCATGGATACTATGTAGTCGTAAAAATCTATAGTTCAATAATAAGACTGGAGATTATTTTGTAAAATCAACAACAATGAAAACCACCTGCTTCTTGAAGAATAAGGTGAAGAACACCTAGAACTATCAAAGAATAGGCTCTGTTAGATATAAATAGATTTCTCCGATTTATGTATTAGCTGTACTCCAATAGTATTGATAAGTACTCCCAGAATTTGTGAAACCATCCTATATTCATCTATACGTGAGAATCATTTAAACTGATTCACAGTTTACTGTTATGTAAGAATGTCTTTTAAGATGCGAATAAAAGTTGGTTGTGATTTATGTTACTATCAACCTTTATTTATTTCTAATTTTGCATAGTATATTGAGAAGAATAAATTGAGCATAAAGTATTAGATTAAATACTTAAAATGACTTTTTTTATTCCAGCATGTTTACTAATGATCCCACATAAAATGACTGCTCAATTATCTAATTCTGTCATAATACGTTAAAATAAAAGAAGTGACAGACATCTGAAAAAATTGATATCTTATCTATCCAGTTTACATTCTTTTCAGTGCATCACAGTATTCCTAACTAGAAAATGCAAAAAGAGAAAACACAACATTTATTACTTGATTCTGTTCGAAAAATTCCATATATAAACCTTATTAAGATGGAAAGTTAAACAAAGTTAGTTCTACGGTGGAAAAAGCATAATGTGGTCCTTTAAGGACTTGAGAGGTTTTATTAAATAAAGAAATAGTAGGGATTGATTCAAAATTCTTTTTTTAACCAAATAATTTTAAAAGCAAATTGACCATGAATAATACTTTTATAAAATAAAATTCTTTAACTATAAAAATTTCACTAAAATTAAAATTACTATGTTTACAATAACTAATTATTATTATTATTATTATTATTATTATTATTATTATTATTATTATTATTATTATTATTACGTAATAGTAAACTTTTTTTAACTATTTTAAAAAATAATTTAATTTAAACAGGTTACATTCATTTATTTTTGCAACAAAAAAAAAATTTGGTTTATCAAATAAAAAAGATTTAACATTTCTTTGTTATATAACAAGTATATAAATTATTAATTTTTTTAAAGGTCATACAACATAGCTTATGAAAAATATAGTACAAAATATTCTCGTAAAAAACTTTTTATTAGCATTTTATATTATTTTTAAATAATAAATTTCAGTATTTTATATATATATATATATACTGATTATTTATTATTATTATTATTATTATTATTATTATTATTATTATTATTATAGACACTTTGTTTGGGAGTTTTTTTTTCTTGTTTATACTTTGTTTTGTAAGTTTTAATTCATAAACTATTAACGTAACCATTTTTTTTACTTGTGTCCAATATTAATTTTATATATAAAGCTGAAATTGTTAATAAAAAGTCCAAAAATCTAACCCTCCCTAATTACGTTCAAATAAAAATTCTTTCATTAATAATTCATGCCTTTTTGTAATTATAAATTTTGGATAAAAACATAAATTTACAAACTAATTTGTATGATTGAATTACAACCACACATTTAGAATCATTTTAAAAATTTTTTAAGGATCATTTTATACATTTTTTATCATAACCAAATTCTCGAAATGGCTAACAAACTAAAACTTAATCTTTTAATACCGTAGAATATATCTGATATACAAGTCAATCTATTTATAAAATAACACTATTTAGTATTTTAAAATAAAATTATTATGTCAAATAAAATTATCCAAGTTAATTAACAAACAATTCATTTATTCTAAAATTAGATGAATACCTCTCACTTTAACATTGTTAATTTAAACGTTTCTAATTTTAAAAACAAAAAATATCATATATATCATATGTACATTATAAATCAACCATCAAATCATTTATATATAACTACACATGTTATTTTTTATATTTTTAATATACATTTTATATAAATAATTTATTTAGTAGTTTAGTGTATATATAATATACTTGCTCAAAAACAATTTAACAACTAATATTTTAAAAAGTTTCAATGGGCTAATTATGCAATTAATTTAACAAATTATCCAAACAAAAAAAACATCAACTTCGTGAATCATATGAACAAATAAAGAAATAACAAAGACTTTTGCACAAAAAAATACTAAACAGTTTTACATAGTCATCTTATATTTAGAACAGTAATAATAATAATAATAATAATAATAATAATAATAATAATAATAATAATAATAATAATAATAATAATAATAATAATAGTTTTTATTATTGGTTAAAGATAATATTTTGTTTTGTTGAGTTTTATTTATTTTTTCTTTAAATATATCTAATTCATTAGGTCCCGTAGGAATAGCACTTCAAATTTCAAATTTTTTATTCATCGAGATCTGATTATGAGTTATTAAAAGGTAAACTGAATAAAAATTTGAAACTTGACAAGTTAAAAAAAAACTTGTCAAGCATTAAAAATTTTTTTAATGGATGAAACCGAGATAATTTATAAGCCCGATCCATGCAGCAACATAAAATTAAATACATTCCGTTTGAATTGGGATTTTCTCCATTATGATTATGATTCTAAATATTGTGAAAAAATGATTACAATAATTAGCCTTGAATTTTCTTATTAATTATCATTCAGATAATTTTTTTACTCTAATTATCCTTTCAGTTTGGCTTTTTCTCTAATGCAATGTTCTTTAATTTCATAGATAACATTAAATCTCATGCATAAATTATAAACTCATAGTTGATTTATGAGTAGCATGTATATACACAATAATAATAGTATCATCATATCTTATATATAAATGCTAGCACACATGACAGGACTACATTATATATATAAATACTTTTAAGATTTTATAACTCTTTATCATTGATAGGAGGTAATTCTAAATAAGGATAAGATTTTGGTTGATCTAGACCTTCATGAGAGGAAGTACTCCTAGTTATTAAAGTTAAGTAACATGCCACAGACGAAAAAAAAAAGAGACCATAAGGTATAGTAAATATTAATTGTTAATGCTTGAGTGCTCAATTTATGCTAATCATTTTCCCTTCTTTTTCTTGTTCAGCTCTTCAGACTCAAGAAGATCCTCCAACAGCTTATTATCATAGTACTCAATCTCAAAAGGAGGACCATGGTTGGGACCAGAATTAGAACTTCCACCAGCTTGGCATTGAGGTGAATAAGAAGAAGAGGGTGATGCTAAATATGGTGGATATGGTGGTGAACCCCTTATTTGAGAATAATACTCATTTGGGAAATTGAGAATTGCAAGGTGACCCCTAAGGTTGAAAGCTGCACGATCATAAGCTCTAGCTGCGTCCTCAGCTGTGTCAAATGTCCCCAGCCACAACCTTGTCCCTTGCTTCGACGGATCCCTTATCTCAGCAGCATACTTTCCCCATGGCCGCCGCCGCACACCTCGGAACTTGACCTCTTCCTTTCCCTTCTCCTCCTTTCCTTGTTTCCCCTTGTGGTGGTCCTCCATATATATGAGGTGATGAATTGATGTATTTGCTAAAGTTAAATTGATAGTTTGTTTCTCTAGGTTTTGATAACCTACACTTGGCTTGTCTTAATAGAGTGTAGTTAATTAATTTCTTGGTTTGTTGTACGGTGAGCTTTGTGATTGCCTAGCTCCTTATATAGATAGGGGGGAAATTCTTATGTGCTAAAGTAGCACTTGTATTATATGCTCTCAAAATTCGATTCTTCATAAAAAAATATTTATAGTTATTTAGTTTTTATGATTTATATATTTTTAAATATTATAAATAAAAATAAATAGTTATAAATATTTGTATGGTAAACATTAATATATTATATTTCGTTCTAAAAGGTATATAAATATTTTTTTAAAATAGTAATAATTTATATCTTAAATAAAATCATTTTCCTATTACTTAAAGTGTATATATGCATAGTGTTTCATGAATATTATATATGAAACTATTGTTTTTATCTAACAACTTAAATTTTAGAATAAATAGTATTAGTCATATAATATGAAAATTTTATAACAGTTTTTATAGTCTTATATAAAATTTTGGTGAAAGCATCAAATATAATTTTTACCTAGCTAGTAACCTAAATTTTGAAGAGAGATGAATGAAGACTCATAGAAAAAAAGAACAAAAAAAAGTTCTTTAAACAGAGCGTGTGTGTGAAAATGTCTCACGTATTATAGGAAAACTATAGTAATTTGTTCTCCTCATTAGCTCTATTGTCAATCTAGGAACGTTGATGCATTGACCAAGATTTGGCTTCGGAGAAGGTTCCCTGTTGGAAATGAAAGTGTATAAATTCGATCCTTCGACTATGTCTATGTTTTTGTCATGACTTAACTCATCAACCGGAACAAGACCCACGTGGAGAGGGTACAAATCTTTCTCATCAAATATGCAACTTGGCAAAAATCTTTATTTTATTACATATTATGTTCCACTAGGTGCAAAAATTGGAATCATGGATTTTGTATGTGACACTATAGTTTGAGCCATTAGTAACATTGGGTTCTCTATTCATGTTTTTAGAATAGCACCATTTCTTTGTCTCATGGTGTATCTGATGGGTGTGGCATGTGGTGGATATAACTTTATGCTCCATATATAGATTAACGAGAATCCACAAATCCACAATGCTACATATACTAAAACTATTACTATGCTATATATTATTTATGGATCAAATAAAATAACATATAGCTTTGATGTTAATAATTTTAATTCAAAAAATAGATTGACGACATAAGCTTGAATTTTGACCACAACTTTTTTCAATTATCTTTTTATTGGCATAACTTGTTATAGTTTAGTTTATTATTGATGATGACTACTCGATGATGCATCTAAAAAGAAAACTATGACTGAAACTAAGTGGGACGCTTATATCTACATGGGAATATGATGGGATTTTATTTTAAAGTGTTTTTAAATAAATGAACGTAGTCTATTATTATATTCCTTGAATTATACTCCCTCTATTTTAAAAACCAATATATATATATATATATATATATATATATATATATATATATATATATATAAAAAAATAATATATAAATTTTAATAATACTTGAAATTATATGAATAGAGAATATATATTAGTTTTAAATAAATAAGTATATGTAACTAATATTTAGTAATACATGAAATTATATGAATGGAGAATATTATTTTTAAATAAATAAGTATATGCAATTAATATTTGTTAACTATCAAAAAATGTAATTAATATTTATTCTATTATCACAATTAAATTAAATTTACTATTAAAAACGATAACATCAATTTTTTTAATTTTTCACAAATATTTTTAAACAAAAAATATAATATTAATAATACGTAATTTTATTTTTATTTAAAGATTATGAATTACTATTTTTTTTTCCTACGAACCTAAGAAGACAAGCTCAAAAGATACTATAAGTTGGAAAGAAGAGAATATCACGTAAGGAGCAAGTAAATAATGACCATATATTCCTTCTCTGTGGCAGTTAACTTTTGATGATGGTTAGAGATATAATTATTTATATTATTTTTTTATTAATTTTAATTTTTGAAATAAATAATTTTATGATATAATACTAAAGTTTTATATCCTAAAAATTTAGAATTAATTTTGCGTGAATTTTAAAAATAAAAAAATAAATAACATAAGAGTATAAGACAAATAAAAAAAACTAAAAAAAAGGCTTGTACAAACATTAAACAAATTCAAACAAGTCTCTTAATTGAGAAAAAATGTTAAATACTAAGACATATAACTATTTATATTTTTTATCAATTTAAATTTTTTTAAGTGAATGATTTCGTAACAATCATTTCAATCCCAGCAATAAAAGAATATTAATCTTATTATTACCTAATAATATCATTTCAATCCTGCTATTTTGATATTATGTGATGTTCTATACTTCAAATTTTCTGAGGACTTTGTAACGTGGATTCTATGGGAGCATACATAGAGTAGGCAAATTTTGCTTAGCATCAATTAGTTATTAGCAAAGAAACAAATTAAATTTGTTCTTTCCTTTGGTTTGTTGGTCGCATTTCTATATTTCTTTAATTTATATTGCCAAAAGTCTAATTAGAAGAAAAACGGTGACCAAATTCAAACTTTAAAAGTGGAAGCAATTGACTAAATTAATCATATCTATTATTCTCCTGTAATTCTGTAAGGACAACTAGAAACAACCAGTCCATGGAAAAAGAGAAAAACAAAGTGTTTTGGTATTAGTGAATACTAAAGTCCCTTTAATATTTGAAATCTATCATATTTATTTACTTCTATTTTAAAATATTCATTTTACGCAAACCCTTTCTATACTTAAAATTTGAGTAACATTTTTTACGAGTGCAATTAACATAAAGACTCAAAATTATATTTAAAAAATTGTGAATTCGAGGATTTTGTTGTAATATTTTACAGTCGTACAATTACATCTGTTTTTTTGGATGATTATTCACGCAGTCAATATAAAAAATAATTATTTTTATTGATATAGTGTTATATAATTGGATACACGTGTAAAATTATTTTATACTGACAGTACATTAAAATTAAATTCTTATTTTTGAAGCTATTAAGGGTCCTACTAAAAAAATGTTAAATTATAATTTAAATATATCTTTAAAGTAATTGTTCAAAATTTATATTTATAAACAAGTTTTTCTCTATTTTTTATTTAATTCTCATACAATATATGTTAAACTCAGAGACTCATGAAGGATATAGCGAATATCATCAGTTTTTTAAAGAAGGAAGAAGAGCATCCATCAATGATGGTCTTTTTTATTCTATGATAATGAATTCGTTGAATACTACCCATGTTGTCTTCGAAGTAACGTTTTATCCCAAAGTTGATGATGAATTTGGTGATGTAAATTTTGTGGCAGAGGTTCTGATATTTTTTATTTCCTGGATTATTTAGGTGAATAGGTGTTGAGTTTTATCAAATTATTATTAATAAATCTTTCATCTTTCAAAATCAAGATTACCCATTTGTTCAACTGTTAATAGGAATTATATAGCGCAACCAAGACACCAATCGATGTGAAAGTTGTATTTTTTAAGTCATGATTTTTGTTTTACAAAATAATACAATTGGTTAAAAGAGAAATCAATTAATTATTTAATAAAAATCTAATCAGTTGAAAAAATCATCATCCAATCAATTATTAGATAGAAGAAAAATTAAATTGCTCTTTTTGTTTCATAAAACCAATTAATTTTATATTAAACCAATCGAGCTATTGTAGCAATTCAATCTATTGAGTCTGCAGTGGAATTTTAATTTTTAATAAATACAAAATAATATGAAATTAAACACTACTCATAATAATACATTTGTTATATAGTTTGTAAAGAGAAAAAATAATATGAAAGATTTTTTCTAACTAACTCTATAAGATGAGATGATGTGAATAAGGATATTGTTATTGTTATTGATTTCAATTACAATTCTAAAGACGTATATATAGTATCTCTATGCTATAACTTTAACGAATAAAAATAAAATTCTCCGATAAAAAACCCCTTACTAAACATTTTGAATTCTCTCCTATTAAAACTCATTTATTTTACTTCTTAAAATTACTCTTATCCTTCTTTTATTCTCACAATTCTCCACCTCGGTCACACTTTGAAATCTACTCAAATTTTGAACGATCAAAATATGGTATTCGTATCTCCATACCTAACATAGAACAACATTGAGCAATTTCAAACAGTGTTAAAACTTGCTTTCTAACACTACTTTAGTCAGCATGTCTGCGGGGTTTTCATCTGTGTGTACTTTTACAAGAGAAATGTTGCCTTTCTCTATAACATCCGCACGAAGTGATATCTTACATCAATATGTTTGGTACGAGTATGATGAACCTGATTTTTAGCCAAATGAATTGCACTTTGACTATCACAACTCAGATTCATGCAATCTTGCTGAAACCCCAAATCATCTAGAAGACTCCTTAGCCATAATGCTTCTTTCACCCCTTCTGCTACTGCTATGTACTTAGCCTCTATAGTAGATAATGCCACTGTAGCTTGTAACATCGATCGCCAACTAACTGGAGCACCTTGTATTTTATATACATAACCGGTTGTAGAACATCTTCTGTCTATATCACCAGCATAATCAGAATCAACAAAACTGCTGATTTGACATGATTTTTCACTAAAGTATAAACCTATGTCAATGGTACTCTTCAAATACTTTAATATCCACTTGACTTCTTCCCAGTGTGTCTTACCTGGATTTGCCATGAACCTGCTAACAATACTGACTGCTTGTGAAATATCTGGGCGTGTACACACCATAGCATATATTAGGCTACCGACTTCACTAGCATAAGGTATATTTTCCATGTAAGCCTTATCTTCTACTGTTGTGGGAGATTATTTACCAGAGAGCTTGAAATGTGGAGCCAACGGTGTTACTACTGGCTTAGCATTTTTCATTTCGAACCTTTCAATAACGTGCTCAATGTACCCTCTCTGGCTCAAGAACAATTTTTGGATTGATCTCTCTCTTTTAATTTTCATGCCTAATATTTTTCATGCAACACCCAAATCTTTTGTTTCAAATTCTTTACCAAGTTGAACTTTTAACCTATCTATCTCCACCTTGCTCTTAGAAGCAATAAGCATGTTATCCACATACAATAGAAGATAGATATAATCACTTCTAGAAAGCTTATGAATCTATACACAACAATCATAATTACTTCTGGAAAAACCTTATTTTAACATAAAGGAGTCAAATCACTTATACCATTGTCGAGGAGATTGTTTCAATCCATATAGCGATTTCTTTAAGCAACCTACTTAATTTTCTTTACCCTCAACCTTGAAACCCTCAAGTTGATACATGTAAATTTCTTTCTCTAAGTCACCATGTAAGAAAGTCGTCTTTATATCTACCTGTTTCAACTCAAGATTGCCCTGAGCAACAAGACTCAAAAGCACCCTTATGGAAGTATGCTTCACCACAAGAGAAAATATCTCGTTGTAATCAACACCTTCTTTTTGTGCAAATCCCTTTGTTATTAACCTAATTTTGAATCTTGTACCATCTGATTTAGTAGGATCTTCTTTTCTTTTATACACCCATTTACAACTAATTGCAGTCTTTTTCACGGACAACGGAACCACGCCCCATATCTTGTTCTTATGGAAAGATTGCATATCTTCTTCCATGATGACCAACTAACTTTTTCTATCTTTTGTCTTTGATAGCAAGTTTGAAGGTGACCGGCTCATCATCCTCAACCAAGAGTGCATAATCTAACAAGTTTACCTGCTCATAATGTCTCAGAGGTTTATCTGACCCGAACTTCTGAACGAATTTATAATTTCTCTTTGGCCTAGTGGATGCCAAAGAATTTTGCTGCTGCTGTTGTAATGCATGTGCATTTTCTCAATGAATCTCCTCATGATCAAGTTCATCCTCTGCATCATCTCGAGTAGCATTAGGATGCTCCACCTGGATATTATTAGAATCTATTTGTTGGTATTTAGACTCTATCTCCACCACTTGATTATTTGCAGTTTTTCCAACATCACCATCATCTGGCATCGTATCTTTAGACAAAGCTACCATAGATCGTTCATTAAAGGTAACATCCCTGCTAATTACAAACTTAGAATCATTTATGCTCCAAAGACAATACCCTTTAACCCCTCTTGGATACCCCAAAAAGATTTTCTTTCTAGCTCTATCATCAAGCTTATTATCTTTGACATGATAATAAGTTGTGCATCCAAAAACTATGAGTTTCTTGTGATCTGCATGCTCCCCTGACCACACTTTATAAGGTGTGTCTCCATCTAGAGAAGAATGTGGGGATTGGTTCACTATGTAGCAAGCTGTAGCAACTGACTTCGTCCACCACTCTCTGCCTAACCTATAATTAGAGCGCATACACCGTGCCTTCTCAAGTAGCGTACAATTCAGTCGTTCAGCGACTCCATTCTATTGTGGTATTTCTCTAACTGTCCAGTGTCTTACCATTCCTTCTCAATTACAGAACTTTTTCAAAGCCCCATCCATGTACTCTGTGCCATTATCTAATCGTAGAGTTTCCATCTTCCTACCTGTTCGGTTTTCAACCATTGCTCTCCATCACTTAAAAGTGTCGAATACCTCATTCTTATGCTTGAGGAAGTAAACCCAAACATACCTGGAATAATCATCAACAAAAGTAACAAAATATCTAAAACCATCCTTGGAAGTAACTTTAGACGGGCCTCAAACATCAGTATGCACGTAGTCTAACAACCCTATACTTTTGTGCTTGCTTGTAGAAAACTTCACCCTGTGTGCCTTTCCATACACGCAATGCTCACAAAATTCTATTTGTGATTTCTTCATATTCTTCAGCAAACCTTATCCACAAAGCACTGATAAACCTTTCTCTGACATATGTCCAAGCCGCATGTGTCATATTCTTGTGCAATTTGTTTGATCTCTACTTCCACCGATTTCAACCGCTAACTGACCTGTGACTATTGTCTCCAAAAGAGAATAAAGATTACCGTGATGAACTCCCTTCATCACTGCCAAAGAACCACAAACAACTTTTAGTACCCCATTTTTTGTAACTATTTTGCAACCATTTTTCTCCAACAAACCTATATAGATAAGATTTTTTCGCAAGTCAGGAATATGTCTCACATCCTTTAAGGTTCTTACTATTCTATCATGTATCTTGATTTTTATAGTATCCAACTCCACAGTTTTACAAGCATGATCATTGTCCATTAAAACTGTGCCACCATTTATGCTTTAATAGGTAGCAAACCACTTTCTATTTGGACACATATGGTAAGATGCTCTTGAATCAAGAATCCACTTATCGAAGATTTCATAAAATTGTTTTGTCACAGAGTAACAGTCCTCCTCATCATTTGAGACGTAGCTTGCTTCTTGCTTTTTTTTTTTTTGAGTTGTCATTGTTCTGTTTCTTGAAATTTATCTTCTTGTTTGGACAATTTGCTTTGAAATGTCTAGGCTCTCCATATTTAAAGCATGTTCTCTCCACGTGAGGTCTAGATTTTGCCTTAGACTTTCTATGTTTATTACCTTTTCCTCTTTCATTAGTCCTTCCTCTAGCCGTGAACAATCCTTGTGCTTGATCATTATACTCTCTTCCATTTGGAGATGACATTACACTTGTAGCAACCTTACGTAGATCATCCACTAAAAATGATGCTCTCGTCTCATCCATGGTCAGAGTGTCACCTACCAGCATCAATGTCTGCACCAGATTTTCATAGGACTTTGATAATGAAAGTAACAATATGAGTGCCTGATCCTCATCATCAACCTTCACATCTATATCCTTTAAGTTTGATATAATCCTATCAAACTTATTGATATATTCTCGGATCGAGGTACCTTCTTTCATCTTGTATGTATACAATTTGGATTTTAAGTAGATCCTGTTAGTTAGAGTCTTCGTCATGAAGTTACTCTCTAACTTTGCCCAAACACCTGTTGCAGTTGCTTCTTCATTTACCAAAAAAGCAACATCTCTCTCAAGGCATAAGATTATTGCAGCCTACGCCTCAAGATCTAATTCTTCCCAATCTTTATCTTTCATTTTCTCCGACTTTTTTTCTTTTCCTGCCAGTGTCTTGTGTAATTTTTGTGATATAAGTAAATTTTTCATCTGCATCCTCCAATAAAACAAATTATTTTTTCCATTAAGCTTTTCGATTTCATATTTTTCTACTTTGACATTACCACTAGTAGAAGCCATTATATTTAAAATTGAATTTTACCACGCAAATAATGAATAATAAAACGTTGGCTCTTAATACCAATTGTTGAGTTTACAGCGAAATTTTGATTTCTAATAGATACAAAGTAATATGAAATTGAACATTACTCATAATAATGCACTCACTATATATTTTGTAAAGAAAAAAATAATATGAAAGATTTCTTCTAACTAACTCTATAAGATGATGTGATTAAGGATATTGTTATTGTTATTGACTTCAATTACAATTCTAGAGACGTATATATAGTATCTCTATGCTATAACTTCAACGAATAAGAATAAAATTCTCCAACAAAAAACTCCTTACTAAACATTTTGAGTTCTCTTCTATTGAAACTCATTTATTTTATTTTCTAAAATTACTCTTATCCTTCCTTTATTCTCACATAATCAATTAGATGTAAAATAAAGAATTATTGATTATATACCAAAAATACAATTTTATAGTTTATGAATAATTTTAAACCAATCCAAAATATGGTAAAAAAATAAAATAATTTTTTTTAAAAGTGTTGGACTAAAAGGATGAAATCCAACAAAAATACTTTGAAAACTTGAATTTCTCTTTTAGTGAGAATTAAATTGGTGAAAGTGAATTAATTGGATTTTAAGTGTAGAAAATATCATCTAATTAGAAATGAATCAAATTAGATGTCTATTCACTTATGTCACATGTTATGAGCACCCATTTATTCGGACACCTCTTTGTTACGAATATTTCGAACAATGTTAAAATTGCTACCTTAATTTGTAGAGATAAACTTTCTTCTTATACTCATTTTTAGTTAAAGAGACTTAAAATAATGAGAACATCTAAAAGCATCTTTTGCTAATTATCCTATTTAGTAACAAATTATAAGAAAAGGGATAAACTAAATATGACATTGTAATCATTGTCCAATGTACTCCCCTTTAAAATGGCTTGAGACTATAAAAAAATTTCAACTCATTTTTTTTTAAAGAAATTTTTCTGAAACTTTGGAATCATGTTTCCTTTGCTCTTCTCTAATTCTTTTCATTGTTTTTCATTTTATTTATCAACTTTAAACAAAAAAAAAAACTTATAAGATTATCATTCAAGTGTTCCAGTAATACACCTGACAGTAAATTTTACTTAATCCTTGTCCACATTAAAAAAGTTTATTTATCCTCTCGTGATATTAGTAAATATCACAATACTTATTTTTTACTATTATTTTTTATTTTTAGTTTTATTTTATTTATTTGTTACTAATAAAAATATTTTTTTACAAGTTTATCTATCTTTAATTTTTTTAATCTTTCTTTACTTTATCTATTTTTATAAAATTATACGCGAATCAATTATGTAGCTCACAGAATTATAACAAGGTGATTTCTTCCATACCCAATTAATTTGAGAGTATTACATACCCTTCATATATGTTCCAATTAATTGGTGATGTGTATTCATTAATTTCAATCAGCAAATAAATTTTTAATTTAAAAAATTAATAAATTTAATACATATATAAAATATTTTATATATACATATCTTAATACACTGTAAATACATTTTTAAGTCTGGTTAAATCAAACCATCATATATGGTAAATTTTAAATAATCTATAGTTATTTGAACATATATGAGAGTGTGACAGTATCTAGTTCAGAGACAGAGAGATTTGTTGTGTTAGCGACTTTGAATGGAAGAACAGTACAAAAAACGATCGATTGTATTGGGTTCCACCAACAAAGTTGGCGACTTTGAATTGAAGAACAGTAAAAGAACGATGGATTATTCTGGGTTACAGCAACAAGATCGACGACTTTGGAAGATTAAAACGAGGAAAAAGAAGGTATATCCTGAGAGTGAAGGAGAGAGAAGAAGACGAAAACGAATTTTTTCTATAAATATAGAAAAGAGAAAAAGACAAAATTAGATAAAAAGGATTAGAGTTCTATATTCTTACCTCTTTCTCCAGCAGCATATATAATAGCGCAATTCTATTTTTTTTCTTTTTTTTTTAAATAATTTATTTAAAATTTGTCACATAGTGGTTTGATTTAACCAGACTTAAATGTATGTATAGTGTATTAAGATATGTATATATAAAATATTTTATACATGTATTAAATTTATTAATTTTTATTTTTAAAAATTAAAAATTTATTTGTTGATTGAAATTAATAAATACATATATCACCAATTAATTAAAACATGTAAGATGGGTATGGAAGAAATCACCTTATAACAATTGATTGATGTTATAAAAAAAAACAATTGGCATGCAATAAACCATTGTTGGAGCAATCCAACTGATGGGTTTGGTAAATAGCACTTCACAATTCACATAACCACCATACCAACACAATAAGTACACGGCAGAAAAACATTGCTAATTTGCTACGACGAGCCTATGATACGCAAAAACAACCTCTTAAAGGAAAAGAGTACTTGGATAGATATAATGACCATAGAATTTCAAGAATTAGTAAGAATTAGGAAAAACTAAAGTTTTTAAACCCAAAATAGAAATTAAGAAGGAGATTTAGGATGAATACATATAGAATATGAAATTGTTAATGATAAGATGGTATATAAAAGATGAATGAATAATGAACAAATAAATAAATTAAAAATTAATTTTAAATTTAAATAATATATAAAGAATTACTTAATAAATAAATTAAAAAAACAACTCTTTTAAAATTATTAAAAAAACTTGTGAAACATGTTTATTTTTTTAAATTAAGACGGATGAAAATCATAAATATTTTAGAACTAGTTAAACTAAAGTCTTAAAAAATATATGAATGGTTATAACTAAGATTATGAAAATTAAACAGATTGTCAAACTGAAATTGATTCGAATATAATAAAATAATATATTTATAATTGTCGAAACCATGATTATAAATCTAATATACTTGCTTGCATAAGAGCTTTTTTGCACTTGATTGTACATAGGTGATAGGTCTTTTTTCTTTTTTTATAATATCATTTTGTTTTATGTTATTTTTTTGTTTTGAGTAATAAAGATTAGATTCTAAATCCTTTGATTATTAAAATATCTTAATATATATCATATCACAAAATTATTTATATATCTTAAAAAAATTAAGTTAATAAAAATAAATAAATAAATAAATAAATAATTGTATTTTTAAGAAAGTTGAAATGACATGTTACCAAGAGTTTAAGTTTGACTCTCAACTGGATTTTATCATGGCTAAAGTTTATGATATACTAATGCAATAGTTACAATATTTTTTTTTTTTTATAGTTATTAGCATAGAATTGCCCATTTTTTTTTTATCACATCACTTAAATTATTTCCTGCCCGTGAGCCTGGAATTCAACGCAAGAAATTATGACTATATGGTCAAACATGCATAAGATCTATGTCATTTTAAATTGCCTTTCGTTAGCAGGACCCTATTTGGTATTTAGAGTAATCCATATTGTATATTCTTTCTTAAAACTGTCACTTTCATATGATAGATTACCTTAATATTGAAAAAGATAAGATTAGTATCTAAATTAAAATAAAAATTTAAAAATTAAAAATAGTATTTTAAAAATAAGATAGATAAATAATAAAATAATAATTTATAAATACGAAGAGAAAAATTTAGAATAGCGTAACATATAATGCAGTGCACAATTTAATCGAATTAGATAATACAATCAATCGATTGAATTGTAAAAGCTTATATTATTTTGAAGATTTCAATTGATTGGTAACATAAACACTCGATTGAACAAGACAAAACTCACATTTTAAGCATAGTTCAATTGATTATGTAACAATTCCAATCGATTGGATTTTGAGAACCCATATTGCCGTGTAAAAATCAATCAGTTAATCGATTGAATTCTGGAAAAAAAAATATTGTCTTGCAATATTCAATCGAAAGTGTTGTACGTCCAATCGATTGAATTGCCAACAAACACTGATTTCACAAATCTTTACGTATATAACGGATCAAGAATAAAATACTAATTGATTAGAATTGCCAAAATATTTATTACGATTAATGAAAATTTAATTCGTTATTGTCTTTGTTTTTAATTGCTAATAAATATGATAGATGAATGATAAAATAATAATTTATAAAATAGAAGACAAAATTTTATAATTAAATAATATATAAAGAATTAATTTATAATTAAAATTAAATAACGATTATTTAGCCATTATTAAAAAAATTTTAAAACCATGTTTTGTTTTGGGACTATTAAATAGTTCAAATATTTTGAGATCATCGAATTATTTGTCAACTAAATTGGGTTAGTCCAGTGGTTAAGTTATTAGTCTATTTAAATAAGTGTTAAAGGTTCGAATCGTGTTTTATATATGTAACAACTCATTAACTAACAACAAATTCTTAAATAAAATTTAGTACCGTAATAAATTTGTCCTTAATTAAAAAATAAATAAAAAACTATTCTTCCCACCGACAGCGAAGTCTGTCTTCATAATCTTTGATCCATGGATAGTAGGATATTAATTAAATAATATATTTTGAATAAGAAGAAAATCACTTAAAAATGCATAATCTAAAGATCATCTTAATAAGAAGAGCGACATTAATTTTGTTATCTATTAATTCGAAATTCTTTTAACTAGAGATAATATTTTAAAAGCGGTAATGTTAGAAAAAAAAAATAACAAAAATTTATCTTATTTAATATTTATTATGATATTAGAGTAATCTTTTTTGTAGAGTATGAAGAATGAATTGACTATGCTTTAATTGTATACTTTAAGCATTTGTCATGTTATAGGTCTTGTCCAGATAACAAGAGTTAGAGTTTTATACACATGACGGTCTATTAATTAATGCCATTAGTCTATCATTGCATATTTCATGGTATTAATTAGTTTAACCAGTTTAACACTAATGATTTATGTATATGAGAGCACTAATGAGGTATCATAGATGACATATATAAGTTATAGATAACGCAAATTGTGAGTTTTGAAAACGTTAAAAGTTGTTTCTCGAGGTTACTTGGTTACATATCTTGTTCTTTTATGGTTTACCTTGAAGTCCTTATTTGAGATTTCTTTCTTGTAAAATAAATTAATTCTTTTCCAATCCTATTCTTTGTTCATATGCATTCTCATTGATCTTAACTGCATATGTCTACTTAAAATTTCTTGGAATATCTGCTTTTCTTGAGATGCGGTTTAGTTCTTTTGTTTTATGTCTTGCATCTTATGTATATCTCTATCTAACTGTATTCTTGGTACCTTCTTGAAGTTCTTGTTTCAACTCTCTATTGAAAAAGCTTTGTATTTGATTTGTTCCCTGCTTGATTTTGTTCTTAACCATTCTCTTGAATTCTGGTGAACCCCGTCCATGACTCTTGTTTTTTCCGTCCTAATTTTGGTATCTTTTTGAGTAACTCAAGATTTGTTTGGTGTTATGTGCGACCTTTAGACATAGCAAGCGATATGTTAGTTCTTTAGAACATAGTTGGTGAACGCAGAAGATGAAACTTGTAAGTGCGCGAAGTCACAGGAAGTTGTAGAGCTTTGTTTCTCGCGAAAGAGTTTTATGGATATTAGGCTTGTGATCGATAAAAGGTTGCGAAGTGATTGATGAGGTTGAGAATCCTCGGATGAAACGTTCGATAAAGCATGGCTGGGAATCATGAAGGTACGTCAGGCCAAAGTTCTGAAATTGGTAAAAGATCAGTGCGTAAATGTTATCCCGTCGTTTTAATACCAAACTGTTTGTAACCTTTCGCCACATTACACTACCATCGCATGTTTGAACCACGTAAACTTTTGCATCATGTAACACCCTAACTTTTAGCACATCATGATCGTACCAAAAGTAAGGCGTTACTAACCTAATTCCTTTTATTATCTATTTAATATTGAGCCTTTACGCGTAAATCTATCGATGGTTTTACTAAAACTTATAACTTTTTCAATAAGAACAAACAACACATATTCACATACTTAAAATTAATGATACATTGTAGTATTACATACAAAAGCAATTACAGAACCTACTCCTCTGAATAAAACTCTAACTAATAAAGCGAGGGAAAAATAAATTCTAACAACTCAACTCGCAAACATATTCCTCTGTGCTCCTGTAGCTTCGCAATAAGCCTTTGCACCTGTAGCTGAAAGGGAGGCGGAAATAGGGAGTAAGAACTGGAGAGTTCTTAGTAGGGTCGGGGTTAGGAGTTAAGTTCATTCTATATATACTTGATCAGCAATAACAGTCAATAGGGTACCATCTAATTCAACAATTAAAGAACGCAGAATTCAAACAGTCATTTAGCACACCCACAATCATAGAAAATATACTCACAAACAAATATGCGCAAACAAGTATGATACATGTCTATCTCAAGTGCAGGTAATAAGCTCATCTGTCAGTTTTGACCCGCTCTCAACGTACTCAGCAACCTTTGTCTAAGTTTGGTTTCTAGTGCCATAACCTCTGTAAGCAACCTCTGTCTTACAGGTGCGACTCTCTTAAGCTGATGTATGCAAACATAACCTTTGTAAGCAACCTCGGTCTTACAGGTGAGGCTCTCTCTGGCCTATGTATGTATTGATAACCTCCGTAAGCAACTTCTGTCTTACAGGTGCGACCATCCCCTGGATTGGCCGATGTATCTCTGGAAAGCAAATCTCGATGGACTCACCACCATATCTCTGCTCGTTTTCAGCAGTAAGTAATCATATCTGCTTATCTCCTTTTCATTTTGTTCTTTCTTTCTTTCTTTTCTTCTTTATTCTCTACTATCCTGTGGCAGAGGTTCTTTAGATTCTTTTAATCTTTTAGCTCTCTGCGCTCCTGTGGCAGAGGTTCTTTAATATTTTTCTTTGCTTTTCTTTTCTTTCTTCTTCTTTTCTTTCATATTATTCCATAATATAAATTATCTTCGCATTATTCCCTCGTCTCTCCCTAAGTGTCTTATGGAAATGAATTATAAAGTTCTTTAATTAAGTATGCGTTCTCTAAAGCTTTTAAAATTACTCTGCTTGCTTGCTTTCTCAATAATATTACACATTATAATATTCTTATAAAATAACATCTTTGATAAATACTAATTTTAATAATAATTTATTTTAATATAAATGAGTAATTTTAAAAAAGTATTTAAAATAATATTTATAATCTTCTTTTAAAACTTAGTTTATAAAACCTTATTTTTAAGCTTTTATTAATTACTTTTTAAATCACGAACTTTTTAATATTCTATTTTCAACCTCAATATTTTATAAAATCATATTTGAAACCCTCACTTATTTTCATATTTATAAAAGTAACCCTGAACTTTTATAAAATACCCATTTTTATCTCCGTACTTTATTTATTACCCAAAATACCTGAAAACTTATATAATTACAAATTGTACCTCAATTTTTATATACAAATATAATGTTACCCTTTAGAAATAAAGTTTAAATATTAATCTTCCTCTTATACCCAAAATCGAAACCCTTAACCTTTCCCGTTCAAAAGATTACTTGTATTTTAATCCATTTTTGAGTCTTTCGGTTACCGATTTTTCTCAACTTTTAATTTAATCTTTCAACCAGCAAATCTTATCAATTTTCTCAAAATACCACATCACAACAGTCCCCAAAATTATTAAAATAACCACAGCTGAGCTATTTCTCATAGCCAAACCAACAAATCACAAGTAACAACAATAATTCAGCATAAACTCATTCAAAATCAAAAAATAATCAACCAAATCAACATTCAATTATCAAATTTACATTTAATTATTATAAAGTTACCAAATCCTACCTCTGTACAAAATAAAAAACACAGAAGCTCTGGAGAAACTTTTTGACGAAGCTGCTGAGGAAGAAAATGTCAGAAATCTTCTGTGCCTCCTAGAACTCCAATTGGATGAACTCAAGGGAAAGGGGAGCTACATCACCTTTAACTTCCACCGAACAAAAGTGATACCAACATGTAGAAGAGGAGGATATGAACACTTTTATCGGATTATATTTTTTATTGGAATTACAGATCACAAGAAATCAAAACTGGAAGTTTATGGTGCCAATGTTCTCTCGTTCTCTCTCACTCATGACTCCCTCCCTTTTGATTTTTCTTGGTCCCATCGAAAAGAATTGAAAAGAAAGGAGGAAGAAGATTATATGATGAGATTATTAAAGTGGCAAGTGTTTATTAGGCTACGTATCACTTGTTTAAACTACCGAGTCAGAATTCAAATTATAAATATCTTAAACGGATAATTATGAAAATTGAATACACTAAAATACAAGTAATATATATATATATATATATATATATATATAGGAATAAATATAAATAAGTTACTAATATAAATGACATTAGTAACAAAATAATAAAAGATATACGATGAAGTATTAGCAAAATTAAGTTCACCAAAGAGTATCGATATTTATTCATACCGACAGATTTTAAACTTGATAATAATAATAATATTAACTAAACTTTATTTTTAAATTAAAAATATCAATTACTTAATTAAAATATACATATAACTTTTATTACTTATAAATTACTAGAATTATAGCTTTAATTATGTAAAATATTTCATCATAAACAAATGTATATATAAGAATATGAATTTGATTAAATTCAAATAGTCATAAAATTAATTTAATTACTTATAATAAAGTAATTTTAAAAATAAGGGACTTTAATTTATAAAAATAAATTTTAACTTATTTATATTTATATTTTTAAAATTGTGGATCGTTACATCCTACCTACCTTACAAAAAACTTTGCACTCGAAAATTGATATAACAAAATAAGTTCGATCTCTACAAGAAGAAACTAGATTCATGAGAAAAATACAAGCAACATCAAGGATGAACACTCGAAAAGATTCAAGTGAACAGATAGGATCATAATCAGGCAAAGATATACATGAACGATAAAGTGTGGTTGAATGAAGTAATCAAATCATATTTTAAGGAGGGAAATCCGAGATAAAGAATTCCAATGAAAATAATGAAAGAAGAGGTGGCACCAAGTCACATAGCACGAATAGAGAGTATACGTCGAATCGAATTCAATCCTTAAAACATAACTTCTAATGGTGCCAAACCCCGTGATTCGCATCACCTATTAATTCTACTTCGTCTATGACAATCCATTAGTTCTTTCCATATAGACAAATCATCAGTATTAAGTTGGCCAAACCTAATACCATGAGGGATGTAACGGTCGACTAACAACAATAATCAATAGACAATCATGCATGTGAAACTCAAACTCTTGTCATTAGGACAAGTCCTACTGCATGACAGACATTCAGAGTATACAGTAAAGCATAGTCAATCCATTCTCAAGGCTCTAACAGGAACAAACTGCTCTGATACCATAATGTAACATGATAAACCACTATTTTATGGTTTGTCTTGTGCTTAATTGAGTGATTTTTATCAGCTTTTTACCCACTTATTCATATGAATTGCATGATATTACAATTCCTTCCCAAGTTTATTCTATGATTGAAAACTTGCTTCCTAAAGGTTTAAATTGTGTATTTTAATTTCTCCTTTATACCATTCGATGCCGTGATCTGTGTGTTAAGTGTTTCAGGCTTCATAGGGCAGAAATGGCTTAGAGGATGGAGAGGAAGCTTGCAAAAATGGAAGGAACAAAAGAAATTAAGGAGATAACCAGCGAGAAGCGACGCTGACGCATGGCTCACGCGACCGCGCGTAATAGAGGAAATCGCAGTGACGCGCTCGCGTGCCTGACATGAACGCGTGGATTGGAAGCTACACAAATGACGCGAACGCGTGGACGACGCGTACGCGTGGCAAAGAAAAATGCTGAATGACGCGCACGCGTGGACGCGCGTACGCGTGACCTGCGCGATCTACAGAAATTACAAAATATGCTGGAGACAGTTTTGGGCCACGTTTTGACCCAGATTTCGGCCCAGAAACACAGATTAAAGTCAGGGAACATACAGAGACTCAAGATATGAGATCATACACACAACTTTAGGTTTTGATGTAGTTTTTAGAGAGATAGGTTCTCTCATCTCTCTTAGCATTTAGGATTAGGATTTCATCTTCTTCAATCGCAGGTTCAATGTTCTTTTTATTTATTTTCTCTTTTATTTGTTTATGAACTTTTCCATGTTGGATTTGGTATTTTTTATCTAATATAAATTGAGGTATTTCAGACATATGACTTTTATTTAGTTTCTTATATTCTTGGCTTTGGTTGATTAATTGGTAACTCTTGAGTTGTCAAACTCATCGTAATTGATAATTGATATCTTTGCTGATTGATTTAGATTCCTATAACTCTAGTCTTTCCTCAGGAGTTGACTAGGACTTTAGGTGTTAAATTGATTTATCCACTTGAACTACCTTCATAGTTAGAGGTTGATTGAGTGGGAGCAAAAATATAATTCTCATCACTATTGATAAGGATAACTAGGATAGGACTTCTAATTTTCATACCTTGCCAAGAGTTATATTAGCTATTGATTTATTAATTCCTACAATTTATTTCTCTTGTACAAACCTTTTTCAAAAACCCAAAAATACTGTTTTCCATAACAAATAATAAATCATACTTTCCTACAATTCCTTGAGAAGACGACCCGAGGTTTGAATACTTCGGTTTATAAATATTATTAGGTTTGTTACTTGTGACAACCAAACATTTGTACGAAAAAATTTTTTGTTGGTTTAGAAGCTATACTTACGATGTGATTATATTTGTGAAAATTCTTTACCGACAGAAAATCCGATCGTCAAAAATGGCGCCGTTGCCGGGGAATTGCAAACGTGTGCCTTATTATTGGTTATTGTAAATATTTTTCAAAAAAAAAATTTCAAATTTTTATTTTAAAATTTTTTATCTTATCTCTTTTTTTTTTTCAAAAAATCATATCTTTTTCAAAATCTTGTCTTATCTTTTTTTTTTCAAAAATCATATCTTTTTCAAAATATTTTCTTTTTGTTAGTTTTTGTTTTTATTTTCTCCTACTACTATGAACTCTCACCCCTTTAGCTATGAGTCTGGTTACAATTATGTTGCAGGAAGAGGAAATTATAATGACAACATGCACCAAGAATGAAACAATCAAAGATGGGAGGAGCCACAAGAATTTGATCAACCGTCATGGCAACAACCACCTCCAATGAACTATCAACAACCATTCTATGATGCATATCAAGGCAATGGCTATGGTGATCACTCTTTTGATTATCAACAACCACCACCACATGCCTATGAACCCCCTCCTCAATATAACCTTGGACCACCATACTCACAAGCCCCTTACCACCACTCACCTCCATATGACCCTAATCCTTATCCACCACACCAACCACCATATGAACCATACCCAGAACCACCACCTCAATATTCACCATATCTATATCCTTATAAAAAAGAACCACCTTCGTATTATGAACTTGTTTTCCAAAAAAATGAACCTTCCTATCCACCCCAACCCTTCATGGAGAGCACACTTACCTCTCTCATTGGTCTCACCTCTACACTCCAAAATCTTATATCCCACATGGACCAACCCTCCACCTCCAATGTTCAACCCTCAAGCTCCAGTGCACTTCTATTTCAACCACAGAAGGATCCCAATGCTGCTATTGACATGGAACAAGAGAGAAGGGATCATCTTCGCGAATCCATACTTCATAAGGAGCTAGAGGAGGCACTAAAGGTGAAGGTATAAGAGACCTTTGCAGATGAAGGAGTAGTTGAAGGGAGTTGTCATAGAAAAGAAACCATCAAGGAGGAGTACGATTTTATACTTAGACAACTGGATCAAGCGATAAATCGATTACCTTCCCGACGTTCGGACATTCAAGGAACCCCCATGGCTTCATGTGGAAAATATACTCAAGAACGAGGCATGAAGGAGAAGTTAGAAACTCCGGTGGATAGTGAGCAATATGATTTTGTATTGGAATAATTGGAAGAAGCTACGCCTACCATAGAAGAGGAAGAAGTGGTTGAAGACTTAGGAGATGCTGAATCTCCTTGGGAAAGTCAAGTTATAGAGCCTCCTTCAAAGACGTTTGAAATTGATGTTGAGGAGGGTGTACAACCTCCAAGGCATCTCATGATTGAAGACTTTGAAAGGGATCATCAAGAGATGGATTTGATCATTAATGAATTCTTATCTACATTTGAATCCTCTCCCATTGGACTTGACCTGGAGATGAAAGAAGAAGAAGCACAACCTCCCATGCCCTTGGTGAACAATGAAGAAGAGATTGAATTGGAAGAAATCTACCAAGAGAAAGAGGTTGATATGGGAGAAAATTACAAAGAGGTGGAAGTTGTCAAAGAAAAGCACAAGGGAGTGGAGCTTGCAAGATCCTTAGAAACACCTCTCCCAAAGCCATTACCGTCCAATACAACATTCAAGTGGGTAAAATTCTCTTCCTTAACCTTTACTTTCCCACTTGAATATGGGCTTCTAGAGACGGATGATCAACTTAGAGCTCTTTGTGGCATTAAGAGCAAGAAGAAGATGGTTAGTGGTTGGAGTTGTCCAGCAAGGTTCAACATGGTTGTATGCTCCAAGTTGAAATGCAAGGTTTGGTGTGAAGCTCAATTGAATGGGTCTTGGAAGTTATTTGGAAGCTGTAGTGAGAATTTCCATTGCGTGCCACCTGGATGGAATCATGATGATCTACACAAAGACGGGTGCAAAATCAAGGTTTGGGACCCCGGAATTCATTCCAACAATCAACACTCGTGGGGCCTTGTCACTTGCTTTAACTTACTTGAATGCTTTCTGTGCCTAGTTTGGGATCCCGGAGGCTACTGAAATTCCAAACATCGGTGGAGATTCCTGGATGAATACAAGCACAAGCCACCATAACAGGGAGCTCACTGATGTGCGGATAATTTATACACTTTTTGGCATTATTTTTAGGTAGTTTTTAGTAGAATCTAGCTACTTTTAGGGATGTTTTATTAGTTTTTATGCAAAATTTACATTTCTAGACTTTACTATAAGTTTGTGTGTTTTTCTGTGATTTCAGGTATTTTCTGGCTGAAATTGAGGGACCTGAGCAAAAATCTGATTCAGGCTGAAAAAGGACTACTGATGCTGTTGGATTCTGACCTCCCTGTACTCGAAATAGATTTTCTAGAGCTACAAAACTTTAAATGGCGCGATCTCAACTGAATTGGAAAGTAGACATCTAGGGCTTTCCAGCAATATATAATAGTCTATACTTTATTCGAGTTTAGACGATGCAAACTGGCGTTCAACGCCAGTTCCATGCTGCATTATGGAGTAAAACGCGAGAAACACGTCACAAACCAGAGTTAAATGCCAAACAGATGTTACAACTTGGCGTTTAACCCCAAGAGAAGCCTCTACACGTGTAAAGCTAAAGCTCAGCCCAAGCACACACCAAAATGGGCCCCGAAAGTGGATTTCCGCACTAAGACTTATTTCTCTAAACCCTAGTAACTAGTTTAATATAAATAGAACTTTTTACTATTGTATTAGACATCTTGGTATCTATCTTTGGACGTTTAGTTCTTAGACCTTCATGGGGGCTGGCCATTCGGCCATGCCTGGACCATCACTTATGTATTTTCAACGGTGGAGTTTTTACACACCACAGATTAAGGTGTGGAGCTCTGCTGTACCTAGAGTATTAATGTAATTACTATTGTTCTTCTATTCAATTCAAGCTTATTCTTGTTCTAAGATATCACTCGTACTTCAACCTGATGAATGTGATGATCCGTGACACTCATCATCATATGTCCTTATGAACGCTTGCCTGACAACTATTTCCGTTCTACAAGCGAGAGCTAGAGTGTGTATCTCTTGGATTCCTTAATCAGAGTCTTCGTGGTATAAGCTAGAATTATTGGCAGCCATTCCTCAGATCCAGAAAGTCTAAACCTTGTCTGTGGTATTCCAAATAGGATCTGAGATGGGATGACTGTGACGAGCTTCAAACTCGCGAGTGTTGGGCGTAGTGACAGACTTAAAAGAATCACTGGATTCTATTCTGACATGATCGAGAACCGACAGATGATTAGCCGTGCTTTGACAGAGCATTTGGACCATTTTCACTGAGAGGACGGGAGGTAGCCATTGACAACAGTGAAACCCAACATACAGCTTACCATAGAAAGGAGTAAGAATGATTGGATGAAAGCAGTAGGAAAGCAGATATTCAAGAGGGATAAAGCATTTCCATACACTTATCTGAAATTCCCACCAATGATTTACATAAGTATCTTTATCTTTATTCTATGCTTTTTATCTTTATTTTTGAAAACCATTATAACCATTTGAATTCGCCTGACTGAGATTTACAAGATGACCATAGCTTGCTTCATACCAACAACCTCCGTGGGATCGACCCTTACTCACATAAGGTATTACTTGGACAACCCAGTGCACTTGCTGGTTAGTTGTGCGAAGTTGTGACAAAGTGTGATTAACGTTTGAGAGCTCCAAGTCTTTGGCACCATTGTTGATGATCATAATTTCTTGCACCAAGTTTTTGGCGCCGCTGCCGGGGATTGTTTGAGTTTGGACAACTGACGGTTCATCTTGTTGCTCAGATTAGGTAATTTTCTTTTCAAAAAGTTTTCAAAAATCTTTCAAAATTTTTTTATTTTTGTTTTCGTTTTTCCAAAAAGTAATTTTCAAAAAACCCAAAAAAAATTAATAAAATCATAAAAACAAAAAAGTTTTGTGTTTTTTGTTTGAGTCTAGTGTCAATTTTTAATTTTGGTGTCAATTGCATGTCTTTAAAAAATTTTTGTATTTTTCGAAAATTCATGCATTGCATTCTTCATTATCTTCAAGTTGTTCTTGACAAGTCTTCTTGTTTGATCTTCATATTTTCTTGTTTTGTGTCTTTTCTTGTTTTTCATATGCATTTTTGAATTCTTAGAGTCTAAACATGAAAAATTTCTAAGTTTGGTGTCTTGCAAGTTTTTCTTGTCTTGAAAATTTTTCAAAAATAAGTCTTGATGTTTATCTTGATCTTCAAAGTGTTCTTGGTGTTCATCTTGACATTCATAGTGTTCTTGCATACATCATGTGTTTTGATTCATAATTTTCATGTTGTGAGTCATTTTTGTTTTTTCTCTCTCTTCATTAAAAATTCAAAAAAATCAAAAAATATATTTTCCTTATTTCTCTCATAAATTTCAAAATCTTTGGGTTGACTTAGTCAAAAATTTTTAAAATAAGTTGTTTCTTGTTAGTCAAGTCAAGATTTCAATTTTTAAAAATCTTATCTTTTCAAAACTTTTTCAAAAATCAAATCTTTTTCATTTTTTCTTATTATTTTTTGAAAATTTTAAAATTGATTTTCAAAATCTTTTTCTTAATTTTATTTCAAAATTTCAAAAACTTTACTAACAATTAATGTGATTGATTCAAAAATTTGAAGTTTGTTACTTTCTTGTTAAGAAAGGTTCAATCTTTAAATTCTAGAATCATATCTTTTAATTTCTTGTTAGTCAAATAATCAAATTTTAATTTAAAAAATCAAATGTTTTCCAAAATATCTTTTTCAATCATATCTTTTCAAAATATCTTTTTCAAATCATATCTTTTTCAAAATCAATTACAAAATCTTTTCTAACTTCTTATCTTTTCAAAATTGATTTTCAAATCTTTTTTAACTAACTAATTGACTTTTTGTTTGTTTCTTATCTTTTTCAAAACTACCTAACTACTTTTCTCTTTCTAATTTTCGAAAATCACCCTCACTCTTTTTCAAAAATTTTTTTAATTAACTAATTGTTTCAAAATTTAATTTTAATTTTATTTCTTCTCTTAATTTTCGAAAATCACTAACTATTTTTCAAAAACAATTTTTGAAAACTCTCTCTCTCTCTCTCTCTTTTATCTCCTTCTATTTATTTTAATCATTTACTAACACTTCTCTTCATCTAAAAAAATTCGAACCCTCTCTTCCCCTTTTGTGTTCAAATTTTTCTCCTCCCTCTTCTATTCTTTTCTTCTTCTACTCACATAAAGGAATCTCTATACTGTGACATAGAGAATTCCTCTTCCTTTTCTGTTCTCTTCTTTTTTATATGAGCAGGAGCAAGGACAAGGACATTCTTGTTGAAGCAGATCCTGAACCTGAAAGGACTCTGAAGATGAAGCTAAGAGAAGCTAAAGCACAACAATCTAGAGAAAACCTTACAGAGAATCTCGAAAAAGAAAGAGACATGGCTGAACCCAATAACAATGGTGGAGGTGCAAGAAGGATGCTTGGTAATTATACTACACCAACTTCCAATTTTTATGGAAGAAGCATCTCAATCCCTGCCATTGGAGCAAACAATTTTGAGCTGAAGTCTCAACTAGTTGCTCTAATGCAACAAAACTACAAGTTCCATAGATTTCCATAAGAAGATCCCTATCAGTTTTTAACTGAGTTCTTGCAGATCTGTGATACTGTTAAGACTAATGGAGTAGATCCTGAAGTCTACAGGCTCATGCTTTTCCCTTTTGCTATAAGAGATAGAGCTAGAACATGGTTGGACTCACAACCTAAAGATAGCCTGGACTCTTGGGATAAGATGGTCACGGCCTTCTTGGCCAAGTTCTTTCCTTATCAAAAGCTGAGCAAGCTTAGAGTGGATGTTCAGACCTTCAAGAAAAAAGATAGTGAATCCCTCTATGAAGCTTGGGAAAGATACAAGCAGTTGACCAAAAAGTGTCCTTCTGGCATGCTTTCAGAGTGGACCATTTTAGATATATTCTATGATGGTCTATCTGAGCTTTCTAAGATGTCACTGGACCATTCTGCAGGTGGATCCATTCACCTAAAGAAAACGCCTGCAGAAGCTTAAGAACTCATTGACATGGTTGCAAATAACCAATTCATGTACACCTCTGAAGAGGAATCCTGTGAGTAATGGGACGCCTCAGAAAAGGGGAGTTCTTGAAATTGATGCTCTGAATGCCATATTGGCTCAGAACAAAATGTTGACTCAGCAAGTCAACATGATTTCTCAGAGTCTGAATGGATGGCAAAATGCATCCAACAGTACTAAAAAGGCATCTTCTGAAGAAGAAGTTTATGATCCTGAGAACCATGTAATGGCAGAGGTGAATTACATGGGTGAACCCTATGGGAACACCTATAATTTCTCATGGAAAAATCATTCAAATTTCTCATGGAATGATCAACAAAAGCCTCAACAAGGCTTTAATAATGGTAGAAGAAACAGGTTTAGCAATAGGAAACATTTTCCATCATCTTCTCAGCAACAGACAGAGAATTCTGAGCAGAACTCCTCTAGCTTAGCAAACATAGTCTCTGATCTATCTAAGGCCCCTTTAAGTTTCATGAATGAAACAAGGTCCTCCATTAGAAATTTGGAGGCACAAGTGGGTCAGCTGAGTAAGAAAATCACTGAAACTCCTCCTAGTACTCTCCCAAGCAATACAAAAGAAAATCCAAAAAGAGAGTGCAAGGCCATTGATATAATCAATATGGCCGAATACACAAGGGAGGAGAAGGACATGAATCCCAGTGTGGAAGACCTCCTGGGACATCCTCTGAACAAAAAGGAGTTCCCTATTGAGGACCTAAAGGAATCTGAGGCTCATATAGAGACCATAGAGATTCCATTGAACCTCCTTTACCATTCATGAGCTTTGAGAACTATTCTTCCTCTGAAGAGGATAAAGATGTAACTGAAGAGCAAGTTGCTCAATATCTAGGAGCCATCATGAAGCTGAATGCCAAGTTGTTTGGTAATGAGACTTGGGAAGGTGAACGTCCCTTGCTCATTAGTGAACTGAATACATGGGCTCAACATACTTTACCTCAAAAGAAACAAGATCCTGGTAAATTCTTAATACCCTGTATCATAGGCACCATGACCTTTGAGAAGGCTCTGTGTGACCTGGGGTCAAGTATAAATCTTATGCCACTCTCTATAATGGAGAAATTGGGGATCTTTGAGGTACAAGCTGCAAGAATCTCATTAGAGATGGCAGACAAGTCAATAAAACAAGCTTATGGATTGGTAGAGGACGTGTTAGTGAAGGTTAAAGGCCTTTACATCCCTGCTGATTTCATAATCTTAGACACTGGGAAGGATGAGGATGAATACATCATCCATGGAAGACCCTTCCTAGCCACAGCAGGAGCTGTGATTGATGTTGACAGAGGAGAGCTAGTCCTTCTATTGAATGAGGACTACCTTGTGTTTAAATCTCAAAGATATTCCTCTGCAACCATGGAGAGGAAGCATGAAAAGCTTCTCTCAATACAGAGTCAAACAAAGCCCCATAATCAAACTCTAAGTTTGGTGTTGGGAGGCCACAACCAAACTCTAAGTTTGGTGTTGAACCCCCACATTCAAACTCTAAGTTTGGTGTTGGGAGGTCCCAACAATGCTCTGAACATCTGTGAAGCTCCATGAGAGCTCACTGTCAAGCTATTGACATTAAAGAAACGCTTACTGGGAGGCAACCCAATTTTTATTTATCTATATTTCTATTATTCTTTTATGTTTTATTAGGTTTATGATCATGTGGAGTCACAAAATAATTGCAAAAATTAAAAATAGAATCAAAAATAGCAGAAGAATTAGCACACCCTGGAGGAAGAGCTTACTGGCATTTAAACGCCAGTAAGGAGCATCTAGCTGGCGTTTAACACAGAACAGAGCATGAAAGCTGGCATTGAACGCCAGAAACAAGCAGCAGTCTGGCGTTTAAACACCAGGATTGCACCCTGAGGAAGACTGGCGTTAAACCTCAGAAACAAGCATGGAAATGGCATTTAACGCCAAAAACATGCTGCAGATTGGCGTGGAACGCCCAAAACAAGCATGGAAGTGGCGTTTAACGCCAGAAACATGCTGCAGTCTGGCGTTAAACACCAGGATTGCATACAAAAGGGGATTTTACACGCCTGACGTTAGGATTTTTGCCAGTAAAGAATGTCATAAAAACAGTCGCGTTGTAGATATAGTCTCTAAACCGACAGAAATCCCTTCGTACAAACGTTTTGGTTGTCACAAGTAACAAACTCCTAAATAAATTGATAACCGAAGTATTTAAACCTCGGGTCGTCTTCTCAAGGAATTGCAGGGAGGTATGTTCTTATTATTGGCTATGGAGATTGTAAATTGGGGGTTTTGAGAATTTGGGCAATGGGCACAAGCATATTTTCAAAGCAATAAAAATAAATAAATAACTGTAAAATAAACTCTTGGCAAGGTATAAAGACTGGAGGTCCTATCCTAGTTATCCTTATCAATTATGAAGAGAATTGGATTCTTCTCCCACCTTGTTAACCTTTAACTATGAAGGTAAGTTAAGTGGATGAATTAATTCGAATCCTCAAGTCCTAGTCTTTCCTTGGGAAAGGCTAGAGTTATTGGAATATGAATTAATGAAATGAAGAAATCCAATTTTTAATCAATAATGAGTTTGATAACTCTAGAGTTACCAATTATTTAACCAAGGCCAAAAGGAAAGAAAATTAAAGCTGCTGGAATAAAAAATGCTTTTAGATGAGAAGCAATAATCATGTAAATAAAAGAAAGCAATATTAAACTGAAATACCTCAAATAATATTAATCTAAAAGAGTAATCTGTAACATGAAAGAGTTTATAAATTTAATTGGAAAAATAAATAAAAATAAAGAACCTGGAATTGAGAGTTACTCCTAAAACTAAGAGAAGTCCTAAATCCTAATCCTAAGAGAGAGGAGAGAACCTCTCTCAAAACTAATCTAAATCATGAGAAGTGAATTATGAAAAGCCTTCTTATGAATGGATGCATTTCTCCACTTTATAGCCTTTAATCTGTGCCTTCTGGACTTGGATTTGGGCCAAAAAGGGCCTCAGAACTCGTTATGAGCATTTTCTGCAATTTCTGGTGCGTGGCCTCTGTCACGCGTCCGCGTGGGTCACGCGGTCGCGTCATTCGGAGCTTTTCCTTGCCACGCGGTCGCGTCAGTCATGCGACCGCGTCATGTGCGTTCTGCTTAAGGCGCGCGGTCGCGTCAGTCATGCGGCCGTGTTGCTGCTGATTCGTGCTTGGCACGCGATCGCGTCGTCCATGCGATCGCGTGGATACCAGTTTCCTTAAAGCTCCGTTTTGCTTTCTCCTTTCCTTTTAGTATGTTTCCTTTTTCATCCTTTAAGTCATTCTGCCTTAGAAAATCTGAAACTACTCAACACACTAATCACGGCATTGAATGGAAATAAGAGAGGATTAATAATAAGCAAATATAAGTCCAAAGAAACATGTTTTCAATGAAAGCACATAATTAGGAAGGCAAATGTAAAACATGCAAATAGTATGAATAAGTGGGTAAAGAGTTGATAAAATCCACTCAATTGAGCACAAGATAAACCATAAAATAGTGGTTTATCAATGCCTAAAGGGTGTAAGGATGAGAAATCCTTGACACCTCAGGATCTGTGGACCCCACAGGATCCCCACCTACCTTTTCCCTCTCTCTCACACCTTTTCATAACACTCTTCCCCAAACATCATTCACCAATCACCTCAATTACTCTTCCCCATCACCTCTTCACCACTCACATCCACCCACTCTTCCTCATAAATCCCACCTACCTTCAAATTCAAAATCTCTTTCCCACCCAAACCCACCTTAAATGACCGAACCCTTACCCCTCTCCCTCCACTATATAAACCCTCCCATCCTTCTTCATTTTCACATAACACCACCCTCTCTTCTACCCTTTGGCTGAAACCTACACCATTCTCCCTCTCCTCCATCTCTTCTTCTTCTTCATCTATTATTTCTTCTTTTGCTCGAGGATGAACAACATTCTAAGTTTGGTGTGGTAAAAGCATAGTTTTTTTATTTTTTCATAACCATTGATGGCACCTAAGGCCGGAGAAACCTCTAGAAAGAGGAAAAGAAACACAAAAGCTTCCACCTCCGAGTCATGAGAGATGGAGAGATTCATCTCAAAAGCCCATCAAGACCACTTCCATGAAGGTGTGGCCAAGAAGAAGGTTATCCCTGAGGTCCCTTTTATGCTCAAGAAAAGTGAGTATCCAGAGATCCGACATGAGATCCAAAGAAGAGGTTGGGAAGTTCTTACCAACCCCATTCAACAAGTCAGAATCTTAATGGTTCAAGAGTTCTATGCCAATGCATGGATCACTAGGAACCATGATTAAAGTATGAACCCGAATCCAAAAAATTATCTTACAATGGTTGGGGGAAAATGCTTAGATTTCAGTCCGAAAAATGTAAGGTTGGCATTCAACTTGCCTATGATGCAAGAAGACGCACGCCCCTACACTAGAAGGGTCAACTTTGATCAAAGGTTGGACCAAGTCCTCATGGACATATGTATGGAAGGATTTCAATGGAAAAGAGACTCAAAGGGCAAGCCGGTTCAATTGAAAAGACTGGACCTTAAGCCTGTGGCTAGAGGATGGTTGGAGTTCATCCAACGGTCCATCATCCCCACTAGCAACCGATCCGAAGTAACTGTGGATCGGGCCATCATGATCCATAGCATCATGATTGGAGAGGAAGTAGAAGTTCATGAAGTCATCTCTCCAGAACTCTACAAAGTAGCCGAAAAGCCCTCTACCTTGGCAAGGCTAGCTTTTCCTCATCTCATTTGCCATTTATGCTACTTATTTGGAGTTGTCATAGAAGGAGACATCCTTATTAAAGAGGACAAGCCCATCACTAAGAAGAGGATGAAGCAAACAAGAGAGCCCACTCATGGATCTCAAGAGACGCATGAGGAAGCTCATCATCAAGAAATCCCTGAGATGCCTCAAGGGATGTACTTTCCTCCAAACAACTATTAGGAACAACTCAACACTTCTTTAGAAGGATTGAGTCATGACATGAACCAATTAAGGGTGGAACACCAAGAACACTCCATCATTCTCAATGAGATTAGAGAAGATCAAAGAGCTATGAGGGAGGAGCAACAAAGGCAAGGAAGAGACATAGAGGAGCTCAAGAACATCATTGGTCCTTCAAGAAGAAGGCTCCACCATCACTAAGGTGGACTTATTCCTTAACTTCCTTGGTCTTATCTCTCTGTTTTTCGATTTTTGAACTTCATGTTTGTCTATGTTTGTGTCTTTACTACATGATCATTAGTATTTAGTAACTATGTCTTAAGGCTATGAATAATTCCATGAATCCTTCACCTTTCTTAAATGAAAAATGTTTTTAATACAAAAGAACAAGAAGTACATGAGTTTCGAATTCATCCTTGAAATTAGTTTAATTATATTGATGTGGTGACAATACTTTTTGTTTTTTGAATGAATGCTTGAACAGTGCATATTTTTTATCTTGTTGTTTATGAATGTTAAAATTGTTGGCTCTTGAAAGAATGATGAAAAAGAGAAATGTTATTGATGATCTGAAAAATCCTAAAATTGATTCTTGAAGCAAGAAAAAGCAGTGAAGAACAAAGCTTGCGAAAAAAAAGTGGCGAAAAAAATATAAAAGAAAAAGAAAAAGCAAGCAGAAAAAGCCAATAGCCCTTAAAACCAAAAGGAAAGGGTGAAAAGGATCCAAGGCTTTGAGCATCAATGGATAGGAGGGCCCAAGAAAATAAAATCCAGGCCTAAGCAGCTAAATCAAGTTGTCCCTAACCATGTGCTTGTGGCATGAAGGTCCAAGTGAAAAGCTTGAGACTGAGTGGTTAAAGTCGTGATCCAAAGCAAAAAGAGTGTGCTTAAGAGTTCTGGACACCTCTAACTGGGGATTTTAGCAAAGCTGAATCACAATCTGAAAAGGTTCACCCAGTCATGTGTCTGTGACATTTATGTATCCGGTGGTAATACTGGAAAACAAAGTGCTTAGGGCCACGGCCAACACTCATAAAAGTAGTTGTGTTTAAGAATCAACATACTTAACTAGGAGAATCAATAACACTATTTGAACTCTGAGTTCCTATTGATGCCAATCATTCTAAACTTCAAAAGATAAAGTGAGATGCCAAAACTGTTCAGAAACAAAAAGCTACAAGTCCCGCTTATCTAATTAGAACTAATATTCATTGATATTTTGAGATTTATAGTATATTCTCTTCTTTTTATCCTATTTGATTTTCAGTTGCTTGGGGACAAGCAACAATTTAAGTTTGGTGTTGTGATGAGCGGATAATTTATACGCTTTTTGGCATTGTTTTTAGGTAGTTTTTAGTAGGATCTAGCTACTTTTAGGGATGTTTTTATTAGTTTTTATGCAAAATTCACATTTCTAGACTTTACTATGAGTTTGTGTATTTTTCTATAATTTCAGGTATTTTCTGGTTGAAATTGAGGGACCTGAGCAAAAATCTGATTAAGGCTGAAAAAGGACTGCTGATGCTGTTGGATTCTGACCTCCCTGAACTCGAAATGGATTTTCTAGAGCTACAGAACTCCAAATGGCGCGCTCTCAACTGCGTTGGAAAGTAGACATCCAGAATTTTCTAGCAATATATAATAGTCCATACTTTATTCGAGTTTAGATGATGCAAACTGGCGTTCAACGCCAGTTCCATGCTGTATTCTAGAGTAAAACGCCAGAAACACGTCACAAACCAGAGTTAAACGCCAAACAGACATTACAACTTGGCGTTTAACCCCAAGAGAAGTCTCTGCACGTGTAAAGCTAAAGCTCAGCCCAAGCACACACCAAAGTGGGCCCCGAAAGTGGATTTCTGCACTAAGACTTATTTCTGTAAACCCTAATAACTAGTTTAATATAAATAGAACTTTTTACTATTGTATTAGACATCTTGGTATCTATCTTTGGACATTTAGTTCTTAGATCTTCATGGGGGCTGGCCATTCGGCCATGCCTGGACCATCACTTATGTATTTTCAACGGTGGAGTTTCTACACACCATAGATTAAGGTGTGGAGCTCTGTTGTACCTCGAGTATTAATGCAATTACTATTGTTCTTCTATTCAATTCAAGCTTATTCTTGTTCTAAGATATCACTCATACTTCAACCTGATGGATGTGATGATCTGTGACACTCATCATCATCCGTTCTTATGAACGCGTGCCTGACAACCACTTCCGTTCTACAAGCGAGAGCTAGAGTGTGTATCTCTTGGATTCCTTAATCAGAGTCTTCGTGGTATAAGCTAGAATTATTGGCAGCCATTCCTCAGATCCGGAAAGTCTAAACCTTGTCTGTGGTATTCTAAGTAGGATCTGAGATGGGATTACTGTGACGAGCTTCAAACTCGCGAGTGTTGGGCGTAGTGACAGATGCAAAAGAATCGCTGGATTCTATTCCGACATGATCAAGAATCGACAGATGATTAGCCGTGCTGTAACAGAGCATTTGGACCATTTTCACTGAGAGGACGGGAGGTAGCCATTGACAACGGTGAAACCCAACATACAGCTTGCCATAGAAAGGAGTAAGAATGATTGGATGAAAGCAGTAGGAAAGCAGATATTCAAGAGGGATAAAGCATCTCCATACACTTATCTGAAATTTCCACCAATGATTTACATAAGTATCTCTATCTTTATTCTATGCTTTTTATCTTTATTTTCGAAAACCATTATAACCATTTGAATCCGCCTGACTGAGATTTACAAGATGACCATAGCTTGCTTCATACCAACAATCTCCGTGGGATCGACCCTTACTCACATAAGGTATTACTTGGACGACCCAGTACACTTGCTGGTTAGTTGTGCGAAGTTGTGACAAAGTGTGATTCACGTTTGAGAGCTCCAAGTCTTTGGCACCATTGTTGATGATCACAATTTCGTGCACCACTTACCAAATGTCTAACTTAAGGACTTTAACTAAAAGTGCTAGGTGGGAGACAACCACCATAGTATGATCGTTCCTTTTTCAATTATAATTTTATTTAGTTTTGTTTGTTTTTTAGTTTTATTTTCTCTTATTGAACCTAGAATTGTTCATAACATCTGCATTAGCATCTGCATACAGCATTCTGCATTTTGCATAATAATAAAAAAATAGAAAAACAAAAAATAAAAAGAAAAAAGAAAAGAAAAAAGAGCAAATAATAAAAGGGGACAAAATGCCCCAAAGCAAATGGTGAAAGCAATGCATATGAGTTGTACTAAAATTAGGATGCATGAATATGTGGTAAAACATAGTTAATGGGTAGTTAAATTTTGCATTGTAATTACATGGATTGTCCTAAGTTAGGTGGGAAGTTTAGGTTAATTAAGGATTCAGATTTTAGTCCACTTGACCAAATACAATCCTACCTTGACCTTGACCCCATTACAACCCTTAAAAGACCTCTTGATTTGTGTATCTGTGCATTGAATTTTTGTTGATTGTTAGATGAAGAGCAAGTCTTAGAAAGCAAGAGTAGTAGAGAATTGAGAGAATCGAACCTCGAACACTTGAGCGATTAGAGTGTATACACTTCCAGTGAGGGTTCGATGCTCGATTCCTTGTTCCATGCTTTCATGAGCTATTTTCTTCTTGCAAGTCATTTGTACTTTGTTTTGTGACTTGAATTAGTGAAATCCAGTTCATATTTGTTCTTGAAAGATTTATTTACTTTTTCACCAAGTAGGTAGAATCACTTTAGCGTGTAGTTGCATTCATATACATAGGTTGCATGTCATGAGTCTCACTTTCCCTTATTCATTCTCTTTGTCTCCTTAAGCTTAGCATGAGGACATGCTAATGTTTAAGTGTGGGGAGGTTGATAAACCACTATTTTATGGTTTGTCTTGTGCTAAATTGAGTGGTTTTTATCAGCTTTTCACCCACTTATTCATATGAAATGCATGATATTACAATTCCTTCCCAAGTTTATTCTATGACTGAAAACTTGCTTCCTAAAGCTTTAAATTGTGTATTTTAATTTCTCCTTTATACCATTCGATGCCGTGATCTGTGTGTTAAGTGTTTCAGGCTTCATAGGGCAGAAATGACTTAGAGGATGGAGAGGAAGCTCGCAAAAATGGATGGAACACAAGAAATTAAGGAGATGACCAGCGAGAAGCAACACGGACGCACGGCTCACGCGACCGTGTGCAATAGAGGAAATCGCAGTGACGCGCTCGAGTGCCTGACGCGAACGCGTGGATTGGAAGCTGCACAAATGACGTGAACGTGTGGACGACGCGTACGCGTGGCAAGAAAAAATGCTGAATGATGCGCACGCGTGGACGACGCGTACACGTGACCTGCACGATCTGCAGAAATTACAGAATACGCTGGAGACAGTTTCGGGCCGCGTTTTGACCCAGAAACACAGATTAAAGTCAGGAAACATGCAGAGACTCAAGATATGAGATTATACACACAATTTTAGGTTTAGATGTAGTTTTTAGAGAGAGTGGTTCTCTCCTCTCTCTTAGGATTTAGGATTAGGATTCCTCTTAAAGGAATTAGGATTTCATCTTCTTCACTCATAGGTTCAATGTTCTTTTTATTTATTTTCTCTTTTATTTGTTTATGAACTTTTCCATGTTAGATTTGATATCTTTTATCCAATATAAATTGAGGTATTTCAGACATATGACTTTTATTTAGTTTCTTATATTCTTGGCTTTGGTTGATTAATTGGTAACTCTTGAGTTGTCAAACTCATCGTAATTGATAATTGATATCTTTGCTGATTGATTTAGATTCCTATAACTCTAATCTTTCCTCAAAAGTTGACTAGGACTTTAGGTGTTAAATTGATTTATCCACTTGACTTACCTTCATAGTTAGAGGTTGACTGAGTGGGAGCAAAAATATAATTCTCATCACCATTGATAAGGATAACTAGGATAGGACTTCTAATTTTCATACCTTGCCAAGAGTTTTATTAGCTATTGATTTATTAATTCCTACAATTTATTTCTCTTGTACAACCCTTTTTCAAAAACCTAAAAATACTGTTTTCCATAACCAATAATAAATCATACTTCCCTGCAATTCCTTGAGAAGACGATCCGAGGTTTGAATACTTCGGTTTATAAATATTATTAGGTTTGTTACTTGTGACAACCAAACGTTTGTACGAAAGGATTTTTTGTTGGTTTAGAAGCTATACTTACGACGCGATTATGTTTGTAAAAATTCTTTACCGACAGGAAATCCGATCGTCATAACACCCTAACTTTTAGCACCTCATGATCGTACCAAAAGTAACACGTTATTAACCTAATTCCTTTTATTATCTATTTAATATTGAGGCTTTATGTGTAAATCTATCAACGGTTTTACTAAAACTTATAACTTTTTCAACAAGAACAAACAACACATATTCACATACTTAATATTAATAATACATTGTAGTATTGCATACAAAGCAATTACAGAACCTACCCCTCTGAATAAAACTCTAACTAACAAGGCGAGAGGAAAATAAATTCTAACAGCTCAACTTGTAAACATATTTCTCTGTGCTCCTGCAGCTTCGCAATAAGCCTTCGCACCTGTAGCTGAAAGGGGTAGAACTATGGGGTAAAAACTGGAGAGTTCTTAGTAGGGTCGGCAATAGGATTTAAGTTCATTCTATATATACTTGGTCAGCATTAACAATCAATAAGGTACCATCTAATTCAACAATTAAAGAACATATAATTCAAACAGTCATTTAGCACACCCACAATCACAAAAGATACACTTACAAACAAATATGCGCAAACAAGTATGATGCATGTCTATTCCTAGTGCAAGTAATGAGCTCATCTGTCGGTTTCAACCCGCCCCCAACATAACTTAGCAACCTTTGTCTGAGTTTGGTTTCCAGTGCCATAACCTCTGTAAGCAACCTCTGTCTTACAGGTACGACTCTCTTGAGCCGATGTATGTAAACATAACCTCTGTAGGCAACCTCGGTCTTACAGGTGAGGCTCTCTCTGGCCTATGTATGTATTGATAACCTCTGTAAGTAACCTCCGTCTTACAAGTGCGACCATCTCCTGAATTGGTCAATGTATCTCTGAAAATTAAATCTCAGTGGACTCACCACCATATCTCTACTCGTTTTCAGCAGGTAAGCAATCATCTCTACTTATCTCCTTTTCGTTTTGTTCTTTCTTTCTTTCTTTTCTTCTCTATTCTCTACTCACCTGTGGCAGAGGTTCTTTAGATTCTTTTAATCTTTTGGCTCTCTGCTCTTCTGTAACAGAGGTTCTTTAATATTTTTCTTTCCTTTTCTTTTCTTTCTTCTTCTTTTATTCCATAATATAAATTATGTTCGCATTATTCCCTCGTCTCTCCCTAAGTGTCTTACAGAAAATAATTATAAAGTACTTTAATTAAGTATTCGTTCTCTAAAGCTTTTAAAATTACTCTACTTGCTTGCTTTTTCATTAATATTACATATTATAATATTTTTACAAAATAACATCTTTTATGAATACTAATTTTAATAATTATTTATTTTATTATAAATGAATAATTTTAAAGAAGTATTTAAAATAATATTTATAATCTTCTTTTAAAACTTAGTTTATAAAACCTTATTTTTAAGCTTTTATTAATTACTTTTTAAATCACGAACTCTTTATTAATTACTTTCTATTTTATAAAATCATATTTGAAACCCTCACTTATTTTCATATTTATAAAAATAACCTTAAAGTTTTATAAAATACCTATTTTTACCTACGTACTTTATTTATTACCCAAAATATCCAAAAACTTATATAATTACAAATTGTACCTTGATTTTTATATACAAATAAAATGTTATCTGATGCCAAGGCATCTTAGGCTAGTTTCACTAGCCTTTTTCTTTTATTTTTAGTTGTTTTATGCATTTTCTTGAGCCTTAAGTAATCATTTGGGCCAAATAGTCATGCTTGTCTTAAATCATTCAAACATGAAGATTTTGATGCAATTTCTATGAGTTTTTAGTTATATTACTTGAATGCTATGAATGGATGAATTCTCATGAAATTTTGCAAGACTTTGATGCAATTGTTTGGATGATTTCAGGGAAGAAGAGGCTAGGCAAGGAAGCAACAAATTGAATAAAGGAAGCTTGAATATCAAATGGGACGTTTAAGCTCTAGTTTAAGGTTAAACTGGAGCTTAAACGCCAAAATTATGAGAAGAGAGGAAATGC
Organism: Arachis stenosperma; assembly: GCF_014773155.1. Classification (NCBI taxonomy): domain Eukaryota; kingdom Viridiplantae; phylum Streptophyta; class Magnoliopsida; order Fabales; family Fabaceae; genus Arachis; species Arachis stenosperma. Next base: position 137,736,842 of record NC_080385.1, read on the forward strand.
TGTAACTGGCGTTTAACCTCCAGTTTGACCTCAAACTGGAAGTTAAACGCCAGAATGAGAAAGGGGCACTAAGGAGCATTCCACGTTTAACCTCCAGTTTGACCTCAAACTGGAGGTTAAACGCCAGAATGATGAATTGAACTAAGGGAGGCACAAAAGCATTTCCACGTTTAACCTCCAGTTTGACCTCAAACTGGAGGTTAAACGTGTTCGACACTTTCTTTTCTCACCAAGAAGCATTCCACGTTTAACCTCCAGTTTGACCTCAAACTGGAGGTTAAACGCCAGAAGCAAGAGAGGCACCAGAAGAGTTCCACGTTTAACCTCCAGTTTGACCTCAAACTGGAGGTTAAACGTGTTATATGGAACAGCTTGACCATGCCTTCTTCAAACATAAATAACTTGAGCTACAAAACTCCAAATGAGGTGATTCAAAATGCATTGGAAAGAAGACATCTAGAGCTTTCCAAGCATATATGGCATGCATGGTGGATACTAAAAATTGAGGGAGAAAACAGCCCCGTAATGTGCATAGAAGAGCATAGTACCAACATGCAATCAGGCCAGCTGACCTCTTCACCTTCCATGGAGTATAACTCGAGTTGTAGAACTCCAATTGAGGTGCTTCCAGTTGCGTTAGAAAGCTGACATCCATAGCTTTCCAACGAGGTATAATAGTCCATATTTGGCATCAAATTGGCAAGGTTGACAAGAGAACAAAGTGACGACTCAAGAAAGGGAAGTGTTTCCACGTTTAACCTCCAGTTTGACCTCAAACTGGAGGTTAAACGTGTTCGATGGTTTTCCTTCCTCCAGGGTGTTTTCTTCATTCCACGTTTAACCTCCAGTTTGACCTCAAACTGGAGGTTAAACGTGTTCGATCCTAATTCCCTCCAGAGTTTGCTTTCTTCATTTCCAAGTTTAACCTCCAGTTTGACCTCAAACTGGAGGTTAAACGTGCTCGACTATGTACACCCCTGGGTTGCTTTCTTCCAATTCCACGTTTAAGTTTTAGTTTGACCTTAAACTGAAACTTAAACTTCAACTTAAACACCACCATTTGAAAAGGTTTCTGGGCCAATTATATTGAAGTTTAAGTTAGCATTTGAGCACAATTATTAACTTAAACTTATTATGGTATGAAACCCAATTGAATATCATGGTTTATGGGATTGGGCTTGAAGAATTGATGAGTCTGGAGCATCCATTTGTTGAGTCTTGTGTCATTACTTGTTTATCACTAAGTTTGCTCAATAAATGTTACAGATTTGAATCACAGCCTCATCAGGATTATGGACCATAAACCCAAAGCAAAAGGAATTCAAGGAAAGGCCTCAAAGCCCAAGGAACACAACAGAAGCTCAATTTAGAAAGTGTATAAATAGGATAGAATTTAAGTTAGTGGGGGATTTTTTTTACACTCTGCAACTTTTTATCATTTTTGCTAGTTTTCACTCTGTGTAATTGAATTCTGAGCTATGAAGCACTAAACCCCTTTCATTGGGTTAGGGAGCTCTATTGTAATTCAATGAATCAATAATAGTTTTATCTTCTTCTTCAATCTTTTCTCTTGAATTTTGTTAGAAAGCTTCTCGATCTAATTCCATTGGGTAATTGTCTTGGGAAAGAAATTACCCATAATTGGAATCCTTCGGAACCTTGGGAAAGGAATGGAGGATTCATGCTAGAGAAGCTTTCTCACAGTGAATTGGATTGGGGTTTGGATGGATATTGTGACATGTAATCCTACCAAATTGTGGTCCATGAAGTTGTGTGGTATAATCAGTGATCGAGCTTCATCTCTTCTTATGAACATTTAAACCAAGGGATTGGGAATTTGTTTGTTTTTAGAGAGAATTGGTGAGCCAAGGGATTGGGATCCAATCATATAAGATTGCCAAGCAAAATTCAATGAATGCATTGGTTGAGGAAGAGATGAAAATGTTTTGATTCGGAGATCTCAATATCTCCTAACACCCAATGAATTCCCCATTTCTGATCTACACTTTCTTTTACATTCTGCAACTTTCAATTCATGCCATCACCCCAATTCCCTTTTTAATTTCAGCAATTTAACTTTTAGCACTTAATTTCTCGCAATTTAAGATTCTGCTAATTTCATTTCCTTGCAATTTACATTTTCCGCCAATTTACTTTATGCAATTCACATCCAAAAGTTGATTCCGCTCAACTAATCAAACTTCTAATTCGAATTGCTCATTCAACCAATCCTTGTGGGATTCGACCTCACTCTATTGTGAGTTTTTACTTGACGATAACCGGTGCACTTGCCGGAAGGAATTTTGCCGATCTGTGCAATTTCCTTAATCGTAGCTATACTCAGTTTATAGCACATCAAGTTTATGGCGCCGTTGCCGGGGATTGGTTTTCGATTGACAATTCTCAAATTGGAAGTTAACTAGATTGAGCATTTTTCTTGTTTTTGTTAATTCAGTTCAAGTTACTTGTTGAATTTTAATTCCTGCACTTTGTTATTTGCTTTTTCTTTCTTTATGCCTTTAAATTCAAGCAACTAACTCACTAACCCACTAACTATTTGAATTAATTCCTCAACTGCTCTAACCATACTCTTCCATTAACCAAGAGTATTCCACTTGTTTGTTGCTTGTGGTGTGTTCTTGTATGACAGGTAGGAGAGGAGAGGCATCAACTCCTCCATATACCGAACCAGAGAGGACCCTTCATAGACGTAGAAGGGAAGCAAGAGGGAAGAGAGTAGTGAGAGAGGAAGAATCTGAAGGAGAATCTGAGGACAACTTCGAGGAGGCTCTAGATCTCAACATGGATAGAGAATTTCACAACCATGAGAGGGCTGATGGAAACAATGCCATTCCTGAGAGGAGGGTTCTTGGTTCATACATAAACCCAACCTCTGGGAATTGTGGTAGCAGCATTCAGAAACCACCTATTCAGGCCAACAATTTTGAACTCAAACCACAGCTAATATCATTGGTGGAGAATCATTGTTCATTTGGTGGGAGTGCTAGTGAAGATCCAAACCAACATCTCACCAAATTCCTGAGAATTTGCGATACTGTGAAGTCCAATGGAGTCCAAGATGATGCCTATAAACTGCTCTTGTTCCCATTTTCACTTAGGGACAAGGCAGCTAAGTGGTTGGAATCATTCCCAAGGGACAGCCTAACAACTTGGGAGGAGGTGGAGAGCAAGTTTCTGGCACGTTTCTACCCCCACAAAAGGTCAATAGGCTTCGATCTGAGGTTCAAACTTTTAGACAACAAGATGGTGAGACGCTCTACGAGGCATGGGAGAGGTTCAAAGAATTGACAAGGAAATGTCCACCTAACTTGTTCCCTGAATGGGTGCAATTGCATATTTTCTATGATGGACTTTCTTATGAATCAAGAAAGGCTGTAGACCATTCATCAGGAGGTTCATTGAACAGGAAAAAGACTGTGGAAGAAGCCATTGAAGTGATTGAGACAGTGGCTGAGAATAAATACTACTATGCTTCAGAGAGGCACAACACTAAGGGAGTCATGGAGCTGAACCATGTTGATACAATTTTAGCCCAAAACAAGGTGTTTGCCAAGCAACTAGCAGAGCTCACAAGGAAATTGGACACAAAGCAAGTGGCTGCAATACACACACAAGATCAAGAGGAAGTAAGCATTGAAGGAGGTGATTGGGAAGAGGCCAACTATGTGGGAAACCAACAAAGGCAATCATATGATCCACATTCCAACACTTACAACGCAGGATGGAAAAACCACCCAAACTTTGGGTGGGGAAACCAGCAAACCCAACCACAAAACCACAAACCTTACAACCACAACCAACATAACAATTCCACATACCAAAACTCCAACCAAAGATCATACCAAGCCACACAAAACACTTACTCCCAACCACCATATCATGGCCAAAATAACCAACCTGCCCAGCCTGATCCGAACCAACAATTTCAAGATCAATTAAACATGATAGAAGGAAGGCTTGCAACCATGAGTCAGGACATAATTGAATTGAAAGCCTTTAAGGAAGATGTGAGATCGACCTTAAGAAGCCATGGTGAAAAACTCAAGTGGATGGAGTCTCGAGTAGGAGAGCTATCTCAACAGGCCCCCAAATCAACCGCAGTGTTCCCTAGTGACACAGAGAAGAATCCTAAAGGGGAACAAAAGGGAGTGAGATGGGAAGAATGCAAGGTCATCACCATGTTGAAGGAAGTCTCAGAAGAAGAAGGAATCAGACCCTCAGAAAAGGAACCAGAAATCTTGAAGGAAGGTGTGGAAGAAGCTAAGCAAGAAAGTGAAGCTGAGCAAGCCAAGGAACTGCAAGAGGAAGGCATGCTGGAAACATACCAACCAAAAGCACCATTCCCTCAAAGGTTAGGAGGAGGTGAAAAAGGGAAAACATATTCAAGGTTCTTAGAGACATTTAAGTCTCTCCACATCAATATTCCCTTTCTTGAGATCCTCCAGCAGATGCCTACACATGTCAAGTATTTGAAGGAATTGCTGAGCAAGAAAAGAGTTTTGAAGGGAGGACAAACTGTAGTAATGAACAAGGAATGCAGTGCACTCATCAAGAAGGATATGGTCTCTAAGAAAACAGACCCAGGAAGTTTTCATATCCCCTGCATCATAGGGGAAACAAAAATTGACAGAGGACTCTGTGATCTAGGAGCTAGCATAAATGTGATGCCTCTGACTCTTATGAAGAGGCTACAACTGAATGAGGTGAAATCCACTGATGTGATCATACAATTGGCTGACAAAACTCAAAAGCAAGCTGAAGGGGTAGTGGAGAATGTGCTTGTGAAAGTGGGAAATTACTTTTTCCCCACAGACTTTGTCATTTTGGACATGGAGGAAAGCTACCTACACCCTATCATTTTGGGAAGGCCATTTCTAGCCACTGCTAGAGCACTCATAGATGTAGAACAAGGAGAGCTAATTTTGAGAATACAGGATGAACAGCTCATTTTCCATGTTTTCAAACCTGCATCTGAGCCTGAACCAGAACCTGAAAAGCCTAAGGAAGATTATAGCAATCTGTGTTTGGAGGAAAGCAATTCAGCAGCTGAAACTCTAAAACAATCCCTTGAAGGCAAACAAGAAGTGCAAGAGCTAAAGCCACAAGAGTCAATAGAAGCAGATCAAAAGGGCCCTCCTAGCATAAGGGTCAATGACGAAATCCTTAAGAGAGAAGGAAGAATTGTAAGGAAATTGCCAAGAGGGTGGAGAAACAAGAAAATTCCCACTGAAGGTTTCTCTCCGGGAGATAAAGTGATACTAAGTCATTATTTGCCAATTCAACCTGGCCTCAAACCCATACCTTCCCAACTCCCTCAAGTGTTCACAATCAGGAAAGTTCTTTCAATGGAACATTTGGAAATCATGAAGGAATCAAATGGGGATGTTTCCATAGTGAGAGGAGAGGACATCAAGCACTACAATCCACCCTAACAAGGGACAACCGTCAAGCTAGTGACGTTAAAGAAGCGCTTGTTGGGAGGCAACCCAACCTGAGGTAATACTCTTTTACTGTTTCTTTTATTTGTTTCAATAAAAAGGTGAAGTAGTTTCTGTGCATTGCAAGGAATTAAGTTTGGTGTTTCACACCAAACAATGAATTTGTGGATCAATAATTCAAAGGGGAATGTGTGACTCTAAGTTTGGTGTTCCACCATACAGATTAACTGAACACAACAACCTTTGAATTATATGAAAGGAACAACCATTCTAAGCAATCACAGAAATGCTTAAAATCCTTAGCAGCAACTTCATTCCAAAGAGAATTCAAGGATTCAAAGAGCAGAGGAGTAAGTAGGAGACTAAGTTTGGTGTTCACACACCAACTTAAGACTCAGACACTTGCCCATATATAGTGAGCTAACCATTCAAGTGCTTGAGAAACAAGCAACTTCATCACTCTTTGCAGGAAAGAAAACAAGGATCTTAGAAAGAACATGATGCAATAACTAGTAGAAGAAGGAGAAATCAAATTGTTTCCGGGCAACAAAGAGAAAACAAGAATTTTCACAAGGTGGTGTTGTTCTTTGACCTTTCTTTAAAAGGCAAACAAAAGCATGCTTGTTCTGGTTTAAATTGAAATTGTTGAATCTTTCTGGAATGTGAAGTTTTTAGTATGTTTGTTTATTTATTGCTTTGAATAAAGTAAATGCCTAGATGTTTGGATATAACTCACCTTCTTAAACAAATGCTTGCCATGCTTGTTCTGTTTCCAAAAATAAAAGAAAAGTTTGAACAAAAGTAACTTGGCTCAATTAGTGGCAAATCAAGTAGAATTAAGTGGTGGTATGCATGCTTGATTGTTTAGTTAGCTCACTGGACATTGAATGTAGAATTATCATTTTTGTGTAGAAGTTGAATACTGTCTATGGATCTTGATGAATAAATGTCCTTGGCCATGAAAAAGAAAGAAAAAGAAGAAGAAAAGCCACTGAAAAAGAGCAACCAAAAAGCAAAAGAATTAAGAAAATAAAGCTAGGCACCAATGGTTTGAACTTTTGAGACATATGCCTGTGGTGTTTATGTACTAGGATCTGCTTGGATGAATAGGTTCTATGGAGTGTTTCAACACTTGGTAACTTGGGTTAACTAACCCGGGATTATCAATCAAAAGTCCATTATCAAGAGCAACCTAGCTACAAAACATTTAGTTACACAAAGAGGTGCTGGGCACCAATGTCTCAAAAAGAAATGTGAACTAAAATGCCTGTAGTGGATATGTGTAATGCACTGATAAGAAAAAGAAAATGCCAAAGGCTTGTGCAACACATGACACAGAGCAAACAAGGAGCAAAGAGCTCTAAGAAAAAGAAAAACAAAGAAAGAAAAAGTGCCAAGGACATGAGAATAACAAGAGGCCATAGCAGTGTTTGATGGATGCAATGAAAAAGTGATGATTCTACCTGATAAGAATGAAAAAGTGATGCTGCAACTTTCTGCATAAAACCCTTCTTATGAACTTCAAATGCTTGCTAATATAGCCAATGTAATTGCTTTCTGTTTCATACTTTCTTCTCAAATATCTCAGGACTTGCTTAGGGACAAGCAAGTATTAAGTTTGGTGTTGTGATGCCAAGGCATCTTAGGCTAGTTTCACTAGCCTTTTTCTTTTATTTTTAGTTGTTTTATGCATTTTCTTGAGCCTTAAGTAATCATTTGGGCCAAATAGTCATGCTTGTCTTAAATCATTCAAACATGAAGATTTTGATGCAATTTCCATGAGTTTTTAGTTATATTACTTGAATGCTATGAATGGATGAATTCTCATGAAATTTTGCAAGACTTTGATGCAATTGTTTGGATGATTTCAGGGAAGAAGAGGCTAGGCAAGGAAGCAACAAATTGAATAAAGGAAGCTTGAATATCAAATGGGACGTTTAAGCTCTAGTTTAAGGTTAAACTGGAGCTTAAACGCCAAAATTATGAGAAGAGAGGAAATGCTGTAACTGGCGTTTAACCTCCAGTTTGACCTCAAACTGGAAGTTAAACGCCAGAATGAGAAAGGGGCACTAAGGAGCATTCCACGTTTAACCTCCAGTTTGACCTCAAACTGGAGGTTAAACGCCAGAATGATGAATTGAACTAAGGGAGGCACAAAAGCATTTCCACGTTTAACCTCCAGTTTGACCTCAAACTGGAGGTTAAACGTGTTCGACACTTTCTTTTCTCACCAAGAAGCATTCCACGTTTAACCTCCAGTTTGACCTCAAACTGGAGGTTAAACGCCAGAAGCAAGAGAGGCACCAGAAGAGTTCCACGTTTAACCTCCAGTTTGACCTCAAACTGGAGGTTAAACGTGTTATATGGAACAGCTTGACCATGCCTTCTTCAAACATAAATAACTTGAGCTACAAAACTCCAAATGAGGTGATTCAAAATGCATTGGAAAGAAGACATCTAGAGCTTTCCAAGAATATATGGCATGCATGGTGGATACTAAAAATTGAGGGAGAAAACAGCCCCGTAATGTGCATAGAAGAGCATAGTACCAACATGCAATCAGGCCAGCTGACCTCTTCACCTTCCATGGAGTATAACTTGAGTTGTAGAACTCCAATTGAGGTGCTTCCAGTTGCGTTAGAAAGCTGACATCCATAGCTTTCCAACGAGGTATAATAGTCCATATTTGGCATCAAATTGGCAAGGTTGACAAGAAAACAAAGTGACGACTCAAGAAAGGGAAGTGTTTCCACGTTTAACCTCCAGTTTGACCTCAAACTGGAGGTTAAACGTGTTCGATGGTTTTCCTTCCTCCAGGGTGTTTTCTTCATTCCACGTTTAACCTCCAGTTTGACCTCAAACTGGAGGTTAAACGTGTTCGATCCTAATTCCCTCCAGAGCTTGCTTTCTTCATTTCCAAGTTTAACCTCCAGTTTGACCTCAAACTGGAGGTTAAACGTGTTCGGTCCTAATTCCCTCCAGAGCTTGCTTTCTTCATTTCCAAGTTTAACCTCCAGTTTGACCTCAAACTGGAGGTTAAACGTGCTCGACTATGTACACCCCTGGGTTGCTTTCTTCCAATTCCACGTTTAAGTTTTAGTTTGACCTTAAACTGAAACTTAAACTTCAACTTAAACACCACCATTTGAAAAGGTTTCTGGGCCAATTATATTGAAGTTTAAGTTAGCATTTGAGCACAATTATTAACTTAAACTTATTATGGTATGAAACCCAATTGAATATCATGGTTTATGGGATTGGGCTTGAAGAATTGATGAGTCTGGAGCATCCATTTGTTGAGTCTTGTGTCATTACTTGTTTATCACTAAGTTTGCTCAATAAATGTTACAGATTTGAATCACAGCCTCATCAGGATTATGGACCATAAACCCAAAGCAAAAGGAATTCAAGGAAAGGCCTCAAAGCCCAAGGAACACAACAGAAGCTCAATTTAGAAAGTGTATAAATAGGATAGAATTTAAGTTAGTGGGGGATTTTTTTTACACTCTGCAACTTTTTATCATTTTTGCTAGTTTTCACTCTGTGTAATTGAATTCTGAGCTATGAAGCACTAAACCCCTTTCATTGGGTTAGGGAGCTCTATTGTAATTCAATGAATCAATAATAGTTTTATCTTCTTCTTCAATCTTTTCTCTTGAATTTTGTTAGAAAGCTTCTCGATCTAATTCCATTGGGTAATTGTCTTGGGAAAGAAATTACCCATAATTGGAATCCTTCGGAACCTTGGGAAAGGAATGGAGGATTCATGCTAGAGAAGCTTTCTCACAGTGAATTGGATTGGGGTTTGGATGGATATTGTGACATGTAATCCTACCAAATTGTGGTCCATGAAGTTGTGTGGTATAATCAGTGATCGAGCTTCATCTCTTCTTATGAACATTTAAACCAAGGGATTGGGAATTTGTTTGTTTTTAGAGAGAATTGGTGAGCCAAGGGATTGGGATCCAATCATATAAGATTGCCAAGCAAAATTCAATGAATGCATTGGTTGAGGAAGAGATGAAAATGTTTTGATTCGGAGATCTCAATATCTCCTAACACCCAATGAATTCCCCATTTCTGATCTACACTTTCTTTTACATTCTGCAACTTTCAATTCATGCCATCACCCCAATTCCCTTTTTAATTTCAGCAATTTAACTTTTAGCACTTAATTTCTCGCAATTTAAGATTCTGCTAATTTCATTTCCTTGCAATTTACATTTTCCGCCAATTTACTTTATGCAATTCACATCCAAAAGTTGATTCCGCTCAACTAATCAAACTTCTAATTCGAATTGCTCATTCAACCAATCCTTGTGGGATTCGACCTCACTCTATTGTGAGTTTTTACTTGACGATAACCGGTGCACTTGCCGGAAGGAATTTTGCCGATCTGTGCAATTTCCTTAATCGTAGCTATACTCAGTTTATAGCGCATCATTATCCTTCGAAAATAAAGTTTAAATATTAATCTTTCTCTTATATGCAAAATCAAAACCCTTAGCCCTTCCCTTTCAAAATATTACTTGTATTTTAATCCGTTTTTTAGTCTTTTAGTTACCGATTTTTCTCAGCTTTTAATTTAATCTTTCAACCACCAAATCTCATCAATCTCCTCAAAATATCACATCACAACATTCCCTAAAATCATTAAAATAATCACAGCTGAGTTGTTTCTCATAGCCAAACCAACAAATCACAAACAACAACAATAATTCAACATAAACTCATTCAAATTCAAACAATAATCAGCCAAATCAACATTCACTTATCAAATTCACATTTAATCATTATAAAGTTACAAAATCCTATCTCCGTACGAAATCAAAATAACAGAAGCTCCGGATAAGGTTTTTGACCAAGCTGCTGAAGAAGAAAATATTAGAAATTGTCTATGCCTCCTAAAATTTCAATTGGCCAAACTCAAGAGAAAGGAGAGCTATGCCACCGTCAACTTTCACTGAACAAAAGTGATGCCAATGTGTAGAGGAGGAGAATACGAACACTTATCGTATTAAATTTTTTAATGGAGTTACGGATCACAAGAAATCGAGGCTGGAAGTTTACAGTGCCATTGCTCTCTCGTTCTCTCTTACTCACAACTCCCTCCCTTTTGATTTTTCTTGGTTCCGTTGAAAAGAATTGAAAAGAAAGGAGGAAGAAGATTATATGATGAGATTATTAAAGTAGCAAGTGTTTATTAAGGCCACGTGTCACTCGTTTAAACTGCTGAGTCAGCGATTCAAATTATAAATTTTTTAAACGAATAACTATAAAAGTTGGATATATTAAAATACAAGTAATAATATATATAGGAATAAATATAAATGAGTTACTAATATAAATGACATTAGTAACAACATGATAAAAGATATACGATGAAGCATTAGCAAAGCTAAGTTCATCGAAGAATACCGATATTTACTCATACCGATATATTTTAAACTTAATAATAATAATATTAACTAAACTTTATTTTTAAATTAAAAATATCAATTACTTAAATAAAATATACTTTAATTTTTGTTACTTATAAATTACTAGAATTATAGTTTTAATTAAGTAAAATATTTCATCATAAAAAAAATGTATATATAAGAATATGAATTTGATTAAATTCAAAAAGTCATAAAATTAATTTAATTATTACTTATAATAAAGTAATTTTAAAAATAAGGGTCTCCAATTTATAAAAATAAATTTTAACTTATTTATATTTATATTTTTAAAATTGTGGATCGTTACACATCAAGCCTACCCTGTAGCTTCTATTTTCCATCACATTTTTTCTTATATTTTGTTCCATATGAATATCCTGGTATTTGAAACTATATATACACATGTATGCTGAAACTTTTTGCTTTTTTCATAAGATGTTTAAAAAATAAAGTGCTGAAACTATGTAATAGTTTGTGTATTATGTTAATTTTTTAAGATGAAAATTTTTATAAGTGGGGTAGGATGTAAGATCCCAGATTTTCAAAAGTTAAATAATAAGTTATTTTTATGATTTATTATGTTTATTTAAGATTATATTTTCAGAGATTTTTATATATAAGTTGGGCAATTTTTTATTTATAATTTAGAGATTTAATAATTTAAAAATTTTATGTGTTTTAATTTGAATATTAAGCTTTTGAACCTTATTTTATAAATAAAGGAGAATTAATTTAATTATCTCCAATTTTTATTGAATTAGTATTTATTTGAAAATAATATGCAAATTGATGATAAAATGGTATTTCAAAGATAATTATTTTATATTAATTTAAATTTAATTATTATTCTATACATTTATTTTTATTAAAATTACTATACTACCTAAACTCCAAAATTCCCAAAAAAATCCTAATTTACACAACTCCAAACCTTAATTGTAATCTAACTCATACTACCCTCACCCTCACCCACACATTACTACCACCAACCCCCTTACTCAAGCACAAAAAAGAAAAAGAAAAGAGGAGAGGGAGAAACGGAGAAGAAAAAGAGAAGAGAAAGGGGAGGGAGGCTGCACCGGCGCCAGTGGGTCCTACCGCCGCCTTGGAGCTCGCCGTCGAGCTACTTCACGTCCTCGCCGTAGGAGAAAAGGGTCGTCGCCGTCGAACCAGAGGGAGAAAGAGAGATCTCGCGGGGGAGAGAGAGAGAGAGAGAGAGAGAGAAAGAGCTCACACCGCCAGCTTCGTCAGATCTTCGTCGTCGTCGCTGCACCTAGTTGTCGCCGTTGGAGAATTCGCGATCGTGCCCATCGCCGTTCGAAGAGCGTCGCCATCACTGAGAGGGATGCCGGGGAACTCACAAAGATAGAAAAACCTAATGGAGCTCCACTGATGTTGCCATGGCCGCCGCCAAGTTGCGATCGCTAATCTTCTATCCGTCGAAGCCTGGCTGTCGTCGCCGTTGAGCAGCACCCCATTGTTCTGGTCACTGATGTGGCACTATTGTCGCTAGAACCGCTGTCAGAGCTACCGCTATTTAGTTTAGTCGATCCCCCATAGTTACGATAAGCTTTTTCATTCTAGAACACTTGAAATCAATATTTTGTTATAATATGATAAATATTCTAAGATATTGGTAACATAAGATTGAGTTACGTTGTAAGAACCCGCGTTTTCACGTAAAACTATTTTAAAAAAATAATTTTAGTGCCCGGAATAGATTCAAAATTTATAAGTTTTAATTTAAAAATATAAATGAGAAATTTAGTTTCAGTAAATTTTCTGAGTTGGAAAATGTATTTCTTTCGAAAAGTTTTTGTAAAAATGCGTACTGGTGATTAAACCGGCAGTACCGGCTCTGGTCTATCCAGTACTGTGTATTTTGAAAAATAATATTTAGAAAATTGATTTTTTGTTTTGAAAGGACAAAAATAATTTTAGAATCGAAAATCGGACACTAATCTTAAAGGTTTTGGCCTCAAACGGACCAAAAATGCTAACGGATTAGACCGGACCCAAACCAGGCCAAAGGTCCAACATATATATGCTCATTTAATGAGCAACTCAGCCCATTCCACTTCATTTTGAAAGAGGGGCGCAGAATTGAGAGAAGGAAGAGGAGTGGGGGTTTCACTATTCATCCTCCAGTTCCGGGAGCCATAACTTGAGCTACGGACCTCCGATTGACGAGCCGTTTACGGCCACGCAAAACTCTTGTTGAGCTCTACGTTTTTATCAAAAGAAATCTGGTAAGATCTCTCTCTGTTCACATCCCAGTTTCTAGCCCTAGATTCTACGGGTTTTCATGTATGGCTTATGAGTATATTTTGTGGTTTTACTTGTTTAAGTGATCTCTAGTAGTGAGTAATTATTGGATTTTACCCCTAATCTCATTGGATAAGGTAAGGTTCCACTAAACCCTTGTGTTTAGTTATTTTGTGCATCTTAGATTTTGATTTTGATGATATATGTGTTGTTAGTGTGAGCCTTGGTGTTTGTTGGTGTTGGTTGAGGCTTTGGATCAAGCTTGGTGGTTTTGTTTTGGTGTATGGTGCATTTGAAAATCGGCCAAGGTATGATTTTGGTTTTCTTTATGTAATATGTAATGTTTATGGACACTTAGGCTAGTGACCCATAGGATAGGATTGAATTGGATGTATGGTTGTTTGAAATAATATTGTGGTGTATGCATGTTGATGGTGATTGAAGAAATTGTATATGTTGAAGTGAGATTGATATTAATTGATGATTGATAATGAATATTGTGGTTAATGAAGATTGTTGGGAATTATTGGTGTTAATGAAATATTATGATGTGGGTTGATGTTGATGAGAGTGTATGTTGATAATGAAGTCTAATATTGACGTTATTTGATGATTATTGTTGAAGGATGGGAATTTTATGAGGATTTGTAGTGATTGTTGATGTTGATGATGGTTGGTGATGATTATGAGTGGTTATGATGGTTTTGAACGTTGATGATTATTTTGATTATTGGTTATTATGGTTCATGTTAAAATTAAGTGAGTAAGGTAGTTTGATGATTTAAATGGATTGGATGAGGATAATGGAATAAAGGAATTGGTACTTGTAGCATTGATTAATGTTGAGAAGTTGAATGGTGGTATTAAGGGAATGGGATGAGATATTAGGTTGGACTTTTAAATTGTTGAATGGTTTAGAAGATTGTGTGATTGAACAAATGGTTGAGGTAGTGTTTGTATGAATTTGGGCTATTTTGGGTATGGTTGAAATGTAATTGAATTGGTTTTGGATTGAGGTTTGGTTAAAAGTTGAGTTTCTGAGATTTGGGTAAAAATAGATTTTTGGTGATCTTTTTCTGATTATAACTTTTGCCTCGATCTTCAAAATTGGTTAAAATTTATTTAGAATTAAAGATCTTTGAAAAACCTTTAGATCGATATAAAATTTGTAAAATTTGGAATTTGGTAGAGGAAGTTATGATCATTTAAAGTTGGTATTGAAAAACTGAAATTCTGAAAGGTTGCCGAATTTCATAATTTTCTGATATTTGCGGATGCACGGCCTAGTGCACATGCAAAATTCTGCGAAGATCATGATCTATGCGAACGCACAGACCTGTGTGTACGCACACGCAGAGGCAGGCATTTTGCTTGCAACGCTAGCATAGCTTGTGTGCACGCACATCAAGGAGAAATTGCAACCAGCTGTGCGTATGCACAGACCTGTGCGCACACACACGTTGGGAAGGCCAGTCTATTGGGGGCGCTAGCACATCTTGTGCGAGCGCATAGATCTTATAAAATCTTGTACCTGTGCGTATGCGCACTTTGAAAATCTTCCTGGGCTTGCGCACGCACATGTCCTGTTTCACAAAATTAAGTTTTGTTTTCAACTATTTCCCCTTCCCAACAAGATTGTAAGCTTCTATAATACCACTTTAAAACTCTTGGACTTATATTTAGCATTGAAACATGGGAGAAGATCTTAGGAGAGATTATTTGGGTTTTTGATTAAAAGTTTAGCGAACGGAGGCTTAGGTTTCTGGTGTATTGAGGATGAATTTGGTTGAGAGAGAAGGAAGAGTAGTGAACTTAATGATTGCGGACAACGAATTGAGTAAGTGATGAATTGAGGAATACGAAATGGAGAATCATGAATTGATGATGGTTGTGATGAGTCGAGGACTTGAAGAAAAATGATGATCTTGATGGATGTTGAGAGTGTGCCAGGCACTATATCCTTGGGTTAAGCATGATTGTGTGCATTATGTCCTCAGGACTGAATTATGATTGATAATCTTTTCTACTGCAAGAGTGTGCCAGGCACTATATCCTTGGGCTAAGCACGCGAGTGTGCCCGGCACTATATCCGTGGGTGAATAGGGTGTGCCCGGCACCATATCCGTGGGTCAATAGAGTGAGCCCGACACTATATCCAAGGGTGCAGCAGAAAAGCGACATCCGAAAGGATGTGTTGGGTTAGCATTTATGGACCGACAAGTGATATCACGAGCCAATAGTATAGGCATTCATCATATGCATCTTTTATGTGCTTGTTTGCTTTGATTACGTGAGTTTGCCTAATTGTATAACATGCCTATTTTCTTACTTGAACTACTTGCTTTATATGCTGCTACTTTTGTTTTATTTGTTTGCATTAACTATGATTGTTTGGTGCTGAGGAGGTTAGGTAGGCGGTGGCGAAGGGATCGCACGGAGGTAAGGTTGGCAAAGGCTGTGGGATACAACGGTGTGATTAGTATTAGTTAAAATCCTCCTAAGTTTAGATAACCCGGTCTACAGTTTAAGTTCTTTATATATTTACTTATTTTGTTCTAAGCTTGAATATCAGTATGTGATGTGGAGTTCTAGGATTTCCTTCGACGTCTCGGGGCCTTACATCTTACATCATTGGGAAATGTTACCATACTGAGAACCTCCGGTTCTCATTCCATACTATGTTGTTGTTTTTCAGATGCAGGTCGTAATCTACTTCGGTGAGATTGGGGATATGGTGACAGAGCGGAGTATAGTTCCTCCTTGGTTTAATTTACATTACTTTGTTATAGTTACTCTCACATCTTTTGTGTTTTAACTTTATGGCCTTAGAGGCTTACTTGAGAGATATGTTGTATAAGCTGTTTTAATTCTAAAACTCTGTATAACTCTATTTGTAACTAGTCGGCTTAAACTCCGCAAGCTGTGGCTAGCTTTCTATGTTTATATTACTATATCTATACCCTTGTTCTATTCTCTTGCACTTATATCTTGTATCTTGTGCGTTGGTTTCGTGTGAATGTTTCGCACTTCTGAAATTCTGTTTTTTGAGCTTACTTCTTCATCAAGCTTCTAGATTATATTATTTTCTTTCTACATGCGTAAATATGTATAAGCCTTAGAATTGTCGTAACCTCTAATTAACCTTTGCCTTACGGCTAGAGGTAAAGCTTAGGGTAATTGGGGTGTTACATTTAGTGGTATCAGAGCGGTTCGTCCTCGTGAGCCTTGGGGATGGACCGATTGTGCTTCATTGCATACTCTGGGTCATTTTTCTTTCATGTTATTTAGGTTATCTGCTTGATATTTGATAGCATGCTTGTTTGTGAGTGCCTTTTGGGATAATTGAAGCACTAGACCTTCGATACTGAGACTGATCACCTTGATATCAAATGTTTGGTGTGGAAAGGAATCCTAATGGCTACTCACGGACGAGGTCGTACGCGTTCACGAGGGGAGAGTAGGAATGAGCGACCGGCCAATAACCCTGCCGAGTTCATGGCGGTAATGGCAAATCTTGCAAACATCATGGGGACTACCGCTACTGCGATTCTGCAAACTGTGTAGAGGTTAGACCAACCGGCCGAAAACGGAAACAGAAATGGTGAAGGAAATGCGAATGAGAATGCGGGAGGAAACGGCGATAACACGGGAGGTGCTCCAATGACCTTGGAAACCTTTCTCAAGGTTCATCCTCTGAGTTTTCGAGGTTCAACTAATCCCACGAAAGCGAATAACTGGTTCCAAGCTATGGAACGCGCGCTACAAGCGCAGCATGTCCCGCACAACCAATACGTAGAGTTTGCTGCTTATCAGCTTCGGGAGGAAGCCTAGCATTGGTGGCAAGCTGAGTACTGCTTGTTACAGCTTCAGAACGCCGACGTTCCTTGGGATGTATTTCAAACGGCCTTCTATAAGAAGTACTTCCCTGAGTCTGCAAGGGGAGTGAAGGAGATGGAACTGATGCAGCTGAAGCAAAGTTCTTTGTCTGTGGCAAATTATACCAGCAAATTTGAGAAACTTTGTAGGTTCTCTAGGGCGTGTCAGGGTGCCCCGGAAACCTATGAAAGTTGGAAGTGTATCACGTATCAAAGGGGTTTGAAGTAAGACATTATGACTGCTGTGGCTCCTATGGAGATTCGTGTTTTCTCTGATTTGGTGAACAAGGCAAGAGTGGTTGAAGAATACGCAAAATGGTAGCCTCGTCAAATGAGACTTCTAGAGGAAATAATAGTAGGGGGCGTGACGATCACCTTGGACCAAGGGGACAAAACTTTAAAAGAAATTATCACACTCCTCAACATCTGCGAGGTCAAGGGGATCTCAAAAAGAACAACAACGCTCAGTTCCACATGGCAAAGGGAGATGGTCGATGCTACACTTGCGGATTACCAGGGCACCTTGCTAAGGACTGCCGTAGAGGGAGGAACCGAGGTGTAGATAGGAGTCAGCGCCCAGGTCAAGATTCCATTTTGGATGCACGTGACGCGACGGGGTCGGATCCTCCGACGAGAGGTAAGCATATGCTTTGAGTCTTATATTGCCAGGACCTGAGGTTAGTTTGGTTCTATCTTTTGTAAACTCATCATTAGAATTTCAAGAGCTTATAGTTTTGTTGGAAGTAAACCATGGGGAAAGGAGGATTCTAGCGGCGGTAGCCAAGGATTTCGGACTTGTGATGACGAGCGATCCGAGTTGGCGTGCCGGAATGGTTACCAGGTATGACTAGAAGTCTTGGCGGTTCCCTGCATGGGCGATGGGTGCAGTTCAGCACTAGTGACAACGAAAATACCGACTAATGTCCTTGCGGTTTTTTTAACTATGATTTTTGCCGTTTTAAGATTTAGAGTGATTTTCAAGTCTGGTTTGGAGCTTTGGTTTAACTGATTTGGTTTTGAAACTAGGATTTGAACTTTTGATCAAACGATATGATTTTAAAAGGAAAGTGAGACCTAATATTTTGTTGGCTTGTGATTTTGGTTGTAAATCTAACTTATCAAATGGATTCAAATTTAAAGGTTTTGATTTAAGGGTTTCAAGGAATTTAGGCACCAGATTCGGTGGTCCCAGAACGTTTGGACCATTAAATGGTCCCATAACAAAACATATTTTTTAAGTTATTTTAATAACTGCTAAATAGTCCTTTTTTAAATTTAATTACAAATTAACCCCATATATTTTATTTAATTATAAAAATGATTTTTTTTATTTTATAAATAATTATTTTATCATAAATCTATCATGTTTATTAACAATCAAGAACAAAAACAATAACGAATTAGATCTTCCGTTGATCCTAATAAATTTTTTGGATATTCTAATTGACTAAAAGATTAAATTTAATCCGTGACGTTTGTGAGGAATCATAAAATCGTGTTTCCTTGAAATCCAATCGATTGGATTACAGTTTATCACTAAACAATCGATTGAAAATTGCAAGGAAGCATGGTTTTCGCATAAATCAATCGATTGATTATATTAACTAATTGATTGAACGATGAATTAAATGTGGTTTTTTTATAATTCAATCGATTGTTTAGAATTTTCAATCGATTGAATTCTTCAAAATAACCTGAGGTCTCACAATTCAATCGATTGCTTTTGTTACTCAATCGATTGAATTTACTAAAACAATATGGATTTGTCAAATTCAATCGATTTGTTTTGGTAAATTCAATCGATTGAGTAACAAAAGCAATCGATTGAATTGTGAGACCTCAGGTTATTTTGAAGAATTCAATCGATTGAAAATTCTAAACAATCGATTGAATTATAAAAAAACCACATTTAATTCATCGTTCAATCGATTGGTTAATATGATCAATCGATTGATTTATGCTGAAATCATGCTTCCTTGCAATTTTCAATCGATTGTTTAGTGATAAACTGTAATCCAATTGATTGGATTTCAAGGAAACACGATTTTATGATTCCTCACTAACGTCACGGATCAAATTTAATCTTTTAATCGATTGGAATAGCCAAAAAATTTATTAGGATCAATAGAAGATCTAATTCGTTATTGTTTTTGTTCTTGATTGTTAATAAACATGATAGATTTATGATAAAATAATTATTTATAAAATAAAAAATCATTTTTATAATTAAATAAAATATATGGGGTTAATTTGTAATTAAATTTAAAAAAGGACTATTTAGCAGTTATTTAAAAACTTAAAAAACATGTTTTGTTATGGGACCATTTAATGGTCCAAACGTTCTGGGACCACCGAATCCGGTGTCGAAATTTAAGAAAATCATGCTTTAAAATGATTGATTTACCAATAAAAGGTTTTTGACTCTTTTGATAAGGTTTTAACAATGGCCTCAATTTGATTGGACTTGTTTTAAAGGTTTTGAAAAGTATTACAAAGTTCTGTATTTTGGTTTAAAAAAAAAGATTTTTGGATTTCTAGTGACGATAATTAGAGTGACGCAGCAGAAGTTGTATGCCAAGTTATCGAAGTGAGTTCTGGAAGGGAGAAGTGATGCTCTTAGGTCATGTGGTGAGCAAGGGAGGAATGATCATAGATCCTTATAAGGTAGAAACAGTGATGGGATGAGAAGGACCGACAACGGTGACGGAAGTTAGAAGCTTCTTGGGTTTAGCCAGATAGTACCAGAGACTCATTGAAGAATTTTCTCGGATTGCATTACCAATGGCTAGGTTGACAAGAAAGGAAGTGCCCTTGTTTGGATATCGGAGTGTGTAAAGAGTTTCCAGACTTTGAAGCAGAAGTTAATTTCAGCACATGTTTTAATCTTGTTGGAACTGCATGAACCGTTCGAAGTATACTATGATGCTTCTCTGAAGGGTTTAAGTTGCGTGTTGATGCAACACTGGAGTGTGGTAGCTTACACATCGCGTCAGCTGGGACTGCATGAGGTAAACTATTCAACTCGTGATCTGGAATTAGCGGCGATTGTGTTTGCACCGGAGAATTGGAGGCACCACCTGTGCGGAGTGAGGTTTAGCGTCTTTTCTGATCATGAGAGTCTCAAGTGTGTCCTTGATCAGAAAGAGCTTAAGATGCGTTGGAGAAGACGGATGGAGTTACTAAAGGATTATGATTTTGAACTGGGTTATCACCCTGGAAAGGCGAAAGTGGTCGCATGTGCGTTGGGTCGGAAATCTTTAACAATTGCTTGGATGAGAAACGAGGAAGAGGAGTTAGTGGATAAGTATGTAGATCTTAAGCTGGACATTGGTGAGGTGGCCGGAAGAGTTTGTTTGAATCAGTTGCAGATTTCAAGCACGTTTAAGACGGAGATTTAGAGGGCTCAGTAAGATGAGCTGAAGCTTCAGAAATTGTGGCCACCAGTTGGTGATGAGAGGCATCAAGAATTCACTAAGGATGGTGAAAGATCGTGGAGAGATAGGGGGAGAGTTGACAAACAGAATGTCAGAAGTTTGAGACAAGACTTGTTGTCGGGGGCTCACTACGGTGGATTTCCTGTAGGACATCGAAAATCTTTTTAAGGAGGGAGGATGTAAGAACCCGCGTTTTCACGTAAAACCATTTTAATAAAATAATTTTAGTGCCCGGAATAAATTCAAAATTTAGAAGTTTTAATTTGAAAATATAAATGAGAAATTTGGTTTCAGTGAATTTTCTGAGTTGGAAAAAGTATTTCTTTCGAAAAGTTTTTGTGAAAATGCGTACTGGTGATTAAGCCGGCAGTACCGGCTCTAGTCTGTCCAGTACTGCGTATTTTGGAAAATAATATTTAGAAAATTGATTTTTTGTTTTCAAAGGATAAAAATAATTTTAGAATCGAAAACCGGACACTAATCTTAAAGGTTTTAGCTCAAAATGGGCCAAATAGACAAAAAACGCTAACGAGTTGGACCGGGCCCAAACCGGATCCAAGGTCCAACATATATATTCTCATTTAATGAGCAACTCAGCCCGTTCCACTTCATTTTGGAAGAGGGGCGCAGAATTGAGAGAGGGAAGAGGAGTGGGGGCTTCACTATTCATTATCTACTTCCGTGAGCCATAACTTGAGCTACGGACCTCTGATAGACGAGCCGTTTGTGGCCACGCGAAGCTCTCGTCGAGCTCTACGTTTGTATTTAAAGAAATCTGGTAAGATCTCTCTCTCTTTACGTCCCAAATTTCAGCCCTAGATTATGCACATTTTCATATATGGTTTATGAGTAAATTTTGTGGTTTTACTTGTTTAGGTAATCTCTAGTAGCATGTAATTATTGGATTTTACCCCTAATCTCATTGGATAAGGTAAGGTTCCACTAAACTCTTGTGTTTAGTTATTTTGTGTATCTTAGGTTTTGATTTTGATTATATATGTGTTGTTAGTGTGAGCCTTGGTGTTTGTTGGTGTTGGTTGAGGCTTTGGATCAAGCTCGGTGGTTTCGTTTTGGTGTATGGTGTATTTGAGAATCAGCCAATGTATGGTTTTGGTTTCCTTTATATAATATGTAATGTTCATGGACACTTAGGCTAGTGGCCCATAGGATAAGATTGAATTGGATGTATGGTTGTTTGAATTAATATTGTGGTGTATGCATGTTGATTGGGATTGAAGAAATTGTATATGTTGAAGTGAGATTGATATTAATTGATAATTGATCATGAATATTGTGGTTAACGAAGATTGTTGGGAATTATTAGTATTAATAAAATATTATGATGTGGGTTGATGTTGATGAGAGTGTATGTTGATAATGAATGCTAATATTGACGTTATTTGATGATTATTGTTGAAGGATGGGAATTTTATGAGGATTTGTAGTGATTGTTGATGTTGATGATGGTTGGTGATGATTATGAGTGTTTATGATGGTTTTGAACGTTGATAATTATTTTGATTATTGGTTATTATGGTTCATGTTGAAATTAAGTGAGTAAGGTAATTTGATGATTTAAATGGATTGGATGAGGATAATGGAATAAAGGAATTGGTACTTGTAGCATTGATTAATATTGAGAAGTTGAATGGTGGTATTAAGGGAATGGGATGAGATATTAGGTTGGACTTTTAAATTGTTGAATGGTTTAGAAGGTTGTGTGATTGAACAAATGGTTGAGGTAGTGTTTGTATGAATTTGGGCTGTTTTGGGTATGGTTGAAATATGATTGAATTGGTTTTGGATTGAGGTTTGGTTAAAAGTTGAGTTTCTGAGATTTGGGTAAAAATAGATTTTTGGTAATCTTTGTCTGATTATAACTTTTGCCTCAATTTTCAAAATTGGTTGAAATTTGTTTAGAATTAAAGATCTTTTTTTAGGTAGGCGGTGGCGATGGAATCGCACGGAGGTAAGGTTGGCGAAGGCTGTGGGATACAGTGGTGTGATTCGTATTAGTTAGAATCTCCCTAAGTTTAGATAACCCGGTCTATGGTTTAAGTTCTTTATATATTCACTTATTTTGTTCTAAGCTTGAATATCAGTATGTGATGTTGAGTTCTAGGATTGCCTTCGGCGTTCCGGGGCCTTACATCTTACATCATTGGGCACTGTTACCATATTGAGAACCTCCGATTCTCATTCCATACTATGTTGTTATTTTTCAGATGCAGGTCGTAATCTACTTCGGTGAGATTGCGGATATGGTGACAGAGCGGAGTATGGTTCCTCCTTGGTTTAATTTACATTACTTTGTTATAGTTACTCTCACATCTTTTGTGTTTTAACTTTATGGCCTTGGAGGCTTACTTGAGAGATAGGTTGTATAAGCTGTTTTAATTCTAAAACTCTGTATAACTCTATTTGTAACTAGTCGGCTTAAACTCCGCAAGCTGCGGCTAGCTTTCTATGTTTATATTACTATATCTATACCCTTGTTCTATTTTCTTGCACATATATCTTGTATCCTGTGCGTTGGTTTTGTGTGAACATTTCGCGCTTCTGAAATTCTATTTTTTGAGCTTACTTCTTCATCAGGCTTCTAGATTATATTATTTTCTTTCTACATACGTAAATATGTATAAGCCTTAGAATTGTCGTAACCTCTGATTAACCTTTGCCTTAAGGCTAGTGGTAAAGCTTAGGGTAATTGGGGTGTTACATATGTGTCTTGCTTGCTGAGTTTAATGATTGTTGCATGCAACATCAAGCTGCTGTGTCACTGTAGAGCTCTCTGCCGCTGTTCTTCTTGCCGAAAGTTATCACCAGAGCTGCCATTGTTCTGTTCTCTCACTTATTCGTAAGTACAGTAAGTTGTTCCTCGTTCCGAATCTCTATAGTCGTTGTTCTATTATATATTACTAAGGTTCTCACGATGTTAATATCTCAGGGCCGAGTTTCTGTTGTGAATGGTGCTTTTGTGGCTGTTGCAAAAAATAATTGGATTCGATGCCATTGATTATGAGCTGAGGAAATACGATTTTTAGACAAGTTTGGTTTTGTGGGTTTCGACAATTCAAGGTAAGTTTTTTCGTTAAAGCTTGTTTTATATTACGGAATTATTATAAATCGATATTGATGCAAGAAATATATTTTTGGTGGTTGTGTATGCCTTATGGATTGACGAAACTGCTTTTGGATGAATGTAATTGTTTGTCTGATTGATTTATTGACTATTTGAGAAGGCTGGGTATTTTGGTTTGTTGGCTGATTTTGTTGAATTGGTTATCTTGATATTGGAAATGATTTAATGTTGAAAATGATTGGACATTGGAAATAATTTGATATGGGAAGTGATTTGATAATTGAAAATGGTTGATGTCAGAAATGGTTTGATTTATTGAAAATAATTTGAGATTTGAAAATAATTTGATATTGGAATTGGTTTGATTTATTGGAAATGAATTGAGATTTGAACATGATTAGTGGAATTGGTTTGATTTTGAAAATAGTTGAGAAGAGTTTGAAAAATAGTTTGGTTGGGACCCGAGGACGGTGGCATAGTCCTAATTTTAGAGAAGATGTCGCAAAAAGTTTATGAGAAGTTGAAAGTTTTGTTTTGGTTAATTTAATTAAAGAACTATTTTATTCGATTTTGATTTTACTAAAGGAAAGAGTATGTTTTGTGACGTTTTAGAGAAGTTAGCATATTCGAATTTGATTTAACGAAACGGAATGATTTTCAAGTCTATTGAAAATGTTTTCAACATAAGAATGAAATCAAAATCGGTTTTGAGAATTTGGTTCAATCAAAAATAAGTTTATTTGATTGATTCTAATTACAGAGTTACGCTTTGAAGACTTTAATGAATTTAAAATAAAGAGATTGATTATTCAAGGTTAAACAAGAAGGGGCTCAATTACTTTTGTTTATTTGAGAAATTACTTTATGATTTTAACTCATTTAATTTTGAGATGATAGTTAAAGACCATACGAATACTTTGAATTAAAATTGGGAATTATGAAAGTTGGCTTGTTAGCCTATAAAGTGTTTATGATTAATGATAAAAGTGATTATAAAGAGTTATGAATTCGATTTTGCTTTTGTTATGCATTGAGTTTGATTGTGATTGTGAATAGAATGGGATTATGATTGATGTTGTAAGGACGGAGGCATTGTCTCGCTCAGAGATTTGGCACGTTGAGGATGAAGGATTCTCTCTCTTGTCGTGGTATGGATGTCGGAAAGGTGGAAAGACACTCTCTTTCATATTATTTTCTCCCATATCTTTTTCTAGTTGCAAGCTGAAAAGGCACACTCCTTCGATGTGAAAAAGCACACTACTTCATAATTCCTCTAGGAGAATGTGGAAAGGCACACTCCTTCAATGTGAAAAGGCACTCTCCTTCATTTGTATTTTTTCCGGGGATGCGCAATCTAGATACCTTGTCTGGGTTAGCAATTGGATGTGTCGGGTTCTGGCAATTTAACCAACACATGAGCTCATGGCCAGTAGGACAGGCATGCATCATACTGCATCTTTTTGCCATTGTTTGGGTGTATTTTTTGTCTTTGGTTTGTCTATGTGAATATTTCTGTTTAACTGCTAATTGACATATTTGTGGTAATTGTTCTTGATTATGTCTAAACTTAATTACTTGTAATTGTGACTGGATGGTTCTGATTGTGGTGGTTAAGTGTTGATTATTTTGCTTGGGCCGAAGGCCATGATTTGATTGTATGTTGGGTTGGAAACCATGATTTGGTTATATATTGGGTTGGAGACCGTGATTTGATTGTATGTTGGGCCGGAAGTCATGATCTGGTTATGTTTTGGGTCAGAGGCTACAATTTGGTAAGTTGGGAAAAATTAATATAAATATCGACTCATGGTCGTGTGATTAATGATTTTGGTTCTAAATAAATGATTGTATGGTTTTGAAATAGAGATTGAGGTTTAGTGAATTAATGAATAAGAATTGGATGGGATTGAGAATGAAATAATCTGAATAAGATAAAAAGATTCATAAGGCGAGCATTTATCACCACTGTCGATGAACTTTGATTATATATATATATATATATATATATATATATATATATATATATATATATATATATATCTTTTTATGATAATTCTGAAACTTTCTGGTCAGACCGTGTGGTTGGGTTCTCACCTCTTACAGCTATAGTTGTCAGAACAGAACCGGTAATTGAACCAGTCAGATTACTGGGTCACTAAATTACTGGTTCAACCGGTAGGTTATTGGTAGAACCGGTTAACCCGGTATAATTAAATAAGTATATAAAATTTAATTATTTTTTCATTATTATAAGTACTTTTATTTTTTTTTATAAAAATAATTATCATTTTCAAATTTTAATACTTTATTAATTAGTTTATATTTATTGTATTATTATATTATTATAAGTAAAAACTTACATACAGTTAATTTTCATGTGAAGTTGATATTTAAGAACAGTTAGATGATTTGACAAGTTTAACTAAATATCATCTAACGATGTTCAACTGTCAACTTCATATGAAGACAATTGCATGTGAGTCTTTACCTATTATTATATACTACAAGTATTTATTGAAAAAATAATATTAATAGATATCATATAATCATGAAAAGAAAAAATAAATTGTGATTACTAATTTTTTTGTTTATCTTTTTAATATATATATATATATATAATAAAATTTATAGTTAAATAAAATATAATTGATTTAAAAATGAGTGACTTTAAAATTAAAATAAATTGAATATAAATAAAATAAAAGATTGTTATATGTATTATAATTTGTATATATATTAGTAAGAAGCAATCTAGCTTGGTGGTATGATTGTCTTCCTTGTCTCCCTTGAGGAGTTTGAACCCCATGACAACCATTTTGGAAAATTTTCCAAAAACCACAAGCTTTGACACTTGGCAACGCTGGAGCATAGTGTACTTGTCGAACCCAGATGTATCGTAGTTTCGCCTTCAATTGGGAACGAGAGGTTCGGTCCGGTCTGATTTTCACCAAATTTGACCGGTTCGTTTCGGTTCTTTGCCTTGAACGGTCTTGACCTTGGATTGGACCGATATTGAATCCAGTTTATCGGTTTTTTGGTCGAATCAGCCAGTTCGATCCGATTTTAATAACTATGCCTACAACCTTATCTTTTCAAGAAGACAAACGAGGACGCCGACAAGAATTTTGTTGAGAAATTGATTGTACTTAATTGTTGTATTATCTTAGATATTTTTCTTCGCTTTTGTTATCATTATTTATTTTTGTAAAAAGGGATAAGAGTTGTGATTTTATGATATGTTTGTGTATTACTTGATGATATATTCTTATTGTATAAAAGTGTGGTTATGATTTGTATGTATGTATGAACATATGAAATGAGAAAAATGTACTTTCGGTTTTCAAAAAAATATATATATATCGATAAGGTTTTCAGTTAAAGGCTCCTACTTATCAGTTAAAGGCTCCTACTTATTATTGTGAGTATAGCAAAATGGTCGTAATATCCACACTATCATAGTAGCACAGCCAGAAGCGTGACATTATGATAGTAAGGATATTACATTTTTAACCACATAGAGATAATATTTCAAAAGCGGTAATGCTAGAGAAACAAAAAAAATAATGAGAACTTGTCTTACTTAACATTCATTAATTACAACAATTAATAAATATTAAATAAGGTAAATTCTAACTGTTTTTAGCTAATTCTTTTTTATTACCAAATATTTCCGTTTTAGAAGAGTCATACCCATGCATTTAATATCTTGAATCCATGAATGTTAGTTTTGGTCTTTTTGATATGTCGTGGTTTTGCACATGATATATAAGCTACATATTCATTATCAATTATCTTCACTTGATTAGTGTATTTAAAAAAATAATTAAAAGTATATATTATGAAAATATGAATTAATTAACCCATGTATATGTTATTGGCTATAAAGCACGGACACTTCGCTGAATTGCCGTGTTCGTGTGCCGAATACATTTTGAAAACGACATTCACTAATACTTGACTGACATGTGTGTCTAGCTGTCTGATGTGTCCAACCGTGTCTTAATAAAAAATATAAAGTTTTTTTTCGAACACATTTGGACACACCTAAATACCATCCCGTGTCAGCGTGTCCACTCTTATTCTAAATATATATTCTTGAAATAAATTTAGATATAGTATATATTATTATTTATTAAAACAAAAAATATTTTAAATACTTGACATAATTAAAATAAGACATTAAAAATAAATTAAAAAAAGTATATTTTAATATCAATAAAATGTCAAAATATCATTGAAATTTATCTAAAAAAATACTTTATATTTTATATATATGCATGTCCTCGTATCTTATAAGATTTTAAAATTTGTGTCAGCGTGTCCCGTGTCATATCGTGTCACATGTCCGTGTTAGTGTCCGTGCATCATAAGTTATTGGACTTATAAAAGTAAAAGAAGGTTAAAGACTACTCTTTGACTTTTTGTTTCCATGAACCCATATGTATTTACAGACCAAAAGCTACAGAATATTTTCATAATTTCATTTTCAATCAATTTCAGTTAAGCAATAAGTCATGTAACTTTTGTTTAGATGTTGATAAATCATATTGAATGTGAAGGATATGGTTTTATTGAATGAATAAATTTTCTATTTTTGGTGTCATTTTAAATGTGAAGGCCATAAGAATTTGGTTTTGATCATTATATATTTTTCTACTGGTATTTTTAGTATGTTATGTAAAGTACTTCAGTTATTGTTAGAAAAAGTTAGTCATGTATTTTATTACTAATTTATAGGCAAATGAGTTTTTTTTTAAATTAATTGGGTGTTTTATATGTGAAAGTAAATTTGATGATTTATAGTAATTTAAATTTTAGAATAATTTTTTGTTATAATAATTAAAATTCTTGACGTTTTGATTGTTTGAAAAACGTTTGCATGAATAATGAATTTTTAGAATTTAAAATAATTAAAACAGTTAATAAACAAACATATTAGTATTTAATTGCATATATTTTTTATTATTAAATAAAACAAAGACATCAAATAAAAATTTAGCCAAATTATTAAAGTTTTGCTTAAAGAAATAATGTAACGACTAAACTTCTAACGATTTTAACAGTAATATCCATGGCAGCAATCTCTTTGTCAGCAGTTCTAACAATAGTGTGGAGCTCAGTGGTGGTCACAGCGGCAGTAGCATCACCCTCCACTGCCTCCCTCATCGCGTTCTATTCATTGCGTCAGCGATGGTGGCTCCGACCACACTAGCAACAATGGCAACGGCGACACTACTACCTCAACGATGATGGCAATCTCGACGGCGGCTTCTCTCTCTCCTCCATGCATTGTCCGTGTTCCCCATTCTAGCGACAGGTATGGCTACAACGACTAGGGTTCGACAGTGACAACGGTGGCGTCTTCACCAGCGATGACTCCCAGGGCGATGATTGGACTCGACGGGGATGGCGGAACAATACTTCCCTTTCTCTTCTCCGCCGCGCTCTCTCCTCTGCCTCTCTGCTTTTCCTTAGCGCGATCGCCCTCACTCTCCGTCTCTCCCTCTCAAGCTAATTCTTACCTTATCCATTAATTTGAGGAATCAAACCCAAACTTTTGAAATTGAGGAGAGGAAGATTGAGTGAGAAATTACAAATTTTTTACCTCTTTGTTCAGATGGTTTTGAAGAGTTTGGCGTGATGGTCGCGTGGTCGTAAACGATGCGGTAATCGGAGCTCTGGATTGAGAGATATGGGAGTTTGAAGTTTGAGAAGGGATTAGAGTTCTTGATTTCACCCTTCTCCCCAATTTTAGCATGCCCCGTGTGTTTTGAGGGAAAGGAAGGTTGAATACATTTTATATGTTGGGCTACATTTTATATGTTGGGCCTTAGGTCCGATTTGGATGTGGTCCAATCGGTTCGATCTGTTGGCTTGTTTTTTGTCAAAATTTTTAAAATTAATATCAAAATTCGTATGTGTAATATTTCTACTCCTCTAGATTATAAAAAATTAATTTTTTAATTTTTTTTGAATAATTATTAATTTATTGGCTAATTATTTATTAATTTTGTAGGATTTACATTAATTAACTAAAACTCAAAGTATTTATAAAATTAATTTAGTCTTTCTTAATAGATTATTTTATGAAAATAAGAAACTCGAATTAAATCATAAATTATTCATAATAAAAATTACTTAAATTAAATTATATAATTCTTTCATTACAAAATTTTAATCTCTATTATGAAAAATATTCAATTATAATAAAATTACTTAAGAATATTGAATGATTTAAAATCAACGTATCTCCTAATCTATTGAATTACTTTTAGTAAAATAATTTCTTAAAATAAAATCCTCAACAAATATAATAAATCATAGATAACTCATTATTTAATTTTACAAAAATTCAGGTTGTTGCATTCTACCCACTTTACAAAAATTTTCGTCCTCGAAAATTGTTATAATAAAATAAGTTTGAACACAAATCAAAGAAAATAGGATCCATGAAGAGAAATACAGACAATGTCAAAGATAATATTTGAAAAGAATCAAGTAGGAAATTAGATTCACAGGCAATTAAAGGTATACAAGAATGATAAGGTATGGTTGAAAAATATTTGAAACAAAGAATTCCACTACAAGTAATCAAATAAGAGATAACACCAAGTCATATTGGCATAAATAAAGATTATACGTTGAAACGAGGCTAACTTCATAACCTTTAATGCTCCCAAACCCCGTGATCCGTGTCACTTATTATTTCTATTTCGTCTATGATAACCCATTAGTGTTCCTATATACGTAAATCATTAGTATTAAGTTGGCCAGACCTAATACCATGAGTTATGCAATGGTAGACTAACAGCGTTAATCATCAGATAGTCATGCATATAAAATTTAGACTCTTATTATCAGGACAAGTCACAAAATATGACAGACACTCAGAGTATGCAGTGAAGTATAGTTAGTCTATTCTTAAGGCTTTAACAGAAATGAACTGCTCTGGTACCATATTGTAATGACCCAACTTTCAGTGACTCTAACAGTAATACCCATAGCAGCAACCTCTTCGTTAGCAACTCTAACAACCGCGTAGAGCTCAATGGTGGTCACGGCAGTAGCATCACCCTTCGCTGCCTCCCTCTTTGCGTTCTATTTATTGCGTCGGCAACAACGGCTCTGACCACACCAGCGACAATGGCGACGGCGAACGCTACCTCGACGACGACGGCAACTCTTCTCTCTCTCCTCCGTGCATCGTCCACATTCCCCGTTCTAGCGGCGGACAGTGGTGACATTGAAAGCTTCCAGCGACGGGCGTGACTGCGATGGCTAGGGTTCAACAGCGACGACGGTGGCGTCTTTGATGACAACGACTCCACAAGCAGTAACTGGACTCGACGGGGATGACGGAACGACACTCCTCTTTCTCATTTCCGTCGCACGCTCTCCTTTGCCTCTCTGCTTCTTCTTGGCGCGATCACTCTCACTCTCCCTCTCTTCCTTGCGAGCATCGATTGCGACGGCGGTTTCTAGCCCTGCTGGCGTCGTCTGCTTCCTCCTCCCTTTCTTCTCTTCTCCCCGAGCCCCTCTTCTCTCTTTTCCTTCTACTCCGTGTGTGTGTTACATTTTTTGGTTTGAGTTAGGGTTAGTGAAATTAGAGTTAGGAATTGGGAATTAGAATTTTTTTATTTGGGAATTTAGGATTAGAGTTAGGATTTTTATAAAGGAATAAGGATAAAATATATATTTTAATAAAATTCAAGGGTAGAATAATAATTTTAAAATTAAATGTACTCTATTAAAAATATTCAAGAACACTCTTTATTAATATATTGCTAAGTTCAAATAATTATTTTTAATTTAATTAATAAAATAAACATATTAATCACATTTTATAAAGTACCGTTTAAATTCAAATATCAATTATCTAAATTAAATCATATAAATTATTTATCATTTTTTCATCATCAGAATCTTAATTTGAAATTATATTAAATAATCAATTATAATAAAATTATACAAAAATATTAATTAACTTAAACTCAAAGTATTTATAAATTTAATTTTTCCATTCTTAATAGATTAGTTTCTGAAAATAAGAAACTCGAATTAAATCATAAATTATTTATAATAGAAATTACTTAAATTAAATTATATAATTCTTTTCTTATTAAATTTCAATCTCTATTATGAAAAATATTCAATTATAATAAAATTACATAAAAATTTTGATTGATTTAAAATCAACTTATCTCTTAATCTATTTAAATACTTTTAGTAAAATAATTTTCTTAAAATAAAATCTTCAATAAATATAATAAATCATAGATAACTCATTATTTAATTTTACAAAAATTTGAGCTATTACACTAACACAAATAATAAACAAAATTTAAAATCTTAAATAATATATGTTCTTTTAATTGAATTTTACATAATAAAAAAGTTCTATTTATTAAAAAAATATATAATTTCTAAAAAATCATGATGAGTGAACTAATTGGATTATATACAAATACATCATGGATGAAGAAGAGCTTACTAGGTATCACGATATTAAAGTATTTTTTTCTTTTGTTAAAAAATTTTGCTATTTGAATATTTTCTATACTCTGTATTGTCATTCATCATGGAAAGAATTGTGTCTAATGAAATAGAAATAAGTGAATTAAATATGTACTAAATAATTAAATATTAAGTTAGAATAGTTATACAAATAAAAAATAATAATCTAAATACTGAATGAGTATAGTCTATTAATATATTGAAGGAACAATTTTAATAGTTGATTTTACTTTTATATAATAACAAATTTATTTACTTATTTAACTTTTTTTTATTAGTTAAAATGTGTTCTAAAAATAACTCTAATAATTTTTAAATACTTACTTTTTCTAATATGATTAAATATCAATCAACTATATTATATATACACTAAAATCAGCTATTAAAGTCAGCTACTAACTAGAATAAAATATATATTAAAATATAAAATACATTAAAAATAAATCAATATAGATAATATTTATATATAAATATATTGATAATTGATTTTGTTTGTACAAATAGCATTTTTGTATATCAATATAATCAAAAGAGATTAATCTCTCATTCTATATAACATATAAAAAAATTTTATTGTTCATGTATAAAATTCATTATTCATAGGTTTAAAAAATTTTATTGTTTATGTATAAAATTCTTTATTCATAGATTAAAAAGATTAAACGATGAAATAGATTTAAGAAACACATTAGTTTAGTATTTAGAGCAATCCATATTATATGTTCTTTCTTAAAACTCTCTCACTTTCATATGGTAACTATTTTTTTCAGCTAAATTGGGTTGATCTAGTGGTTAGTTTATTAGTCCACTTAAACAAGTGTCGAAGATTTGAATCACGTCTTATGTATACAACAACTCATTGACCAATAATAAACCCTTAAATGGAGTTAATAAGAAGAGTCACATTAATTTTATTATCTATTAATTCAAAATTCTTCTCACCACATAAAGATAATATTTTAGAAATGTTAGGATTTTGGTTTTTTAGATATGTCGTGTTTCTGCACATAATATAAGCTAGATATTCATTATCAATTATCTTCACTTGATTAGTGTATTTAAAAAAACAACTAAAAGTATTTATTATGAAAATATGAATTAATTAATAACTAATTTTTTGTTGTCTGAATTGTTACTATCTTATTCATCTATGAATACAATATCCTAATTCAAGGTAAAATGTGGTCCTAAATATCCTTGCAGGAAAAGAAACTAACCTTTTATTTTTATTTATTTAGGTCTAATAAATGGTGTCATGAAATTACTTAATTGTTAGAAAAATTTAAACTGATAAAAAAATATATAAATAATTATATCTCCAATTTTCTTATTTTAAATCTTATGGTTATAAAATTCTGATCAAAGTTACAAAATTGTTTGTCCTAAAAGTATCCCTAACAATTAGTAGGCGTAAATTTTCAAATAGTTGGAAGATAATGAATAATCCCTGGTTCTGCTAGCTACCAGAGCTAGTAGGGGATAGGTCATCCTTGTGCTTCAAAACTTTATTTGCTTCTGTTGAAAATGTGTGTGAGTGACAAGAAACGTGTTTTTTTTTTTTTTTTTCAAAGACAAGAAACTTGTTTCTTCTTATAATTTGTTTTTGGACGTATCTTAAAAGAGAGTGTACAAGAAGTCAAGGAGACGTTGTTTTTTGGTCATTCAAGGAAGACGTTACCCAGGCCGAAAACAAACGGAAAAAGACAGAGGCGGGCTTCTCCAACATTGTTAAAACAATTGCAGCATAGATGCCCTTTTCTGCAGGCATGGAAGTTTTCAAAACCCATTTGAGTTCATGACCAACAAAAAAAGAGAGTCATTTGGGTTCGGAGCACCGTAAGGCAAGGCCTATTCTGACCAACGCCCGAGGTGTGTGTAAGTTGAAACAACCCCCCACCCCAAAACAAATAAATAAATAAATAACACTCATTTGGTTATAGTCTTGAAGTCTTCTGGACTAAAGAAGAAGAAAAATATATATTTTTTTAGATAAATTAGACTTCTTTTTATTTTAGACATTATATTACAAACTCATTCACACTACACATTTATGTACCTAATATTTTTAAGAGCTCTTATTTTAATGGACTCAAAAAATTTTAATTATGGAGACAAAAATATACTAAAATAAATTTTGTTAAATATTGATATATTTATATTTTAAAATTAAAATCATATATATAAGCAAAGAAGAATCTAAAAATTTTAATATAGAAGGATCAAATTTTAGACGTATAATTAATTTTTATTATATTTTTTATTTCATAAAAATAATTTAGACATAATATTGAGTTGGTTTTTCAAAAAATTTATTAATATATAAATTAAAAATTTTATAAACTCTTTTTTATAATTTTATTTTTAACATGAAAACTATATAAAAGAAATATTACAATATCAATAATATATTATAAAATTATAAAATATCAATAATTTATAGTGTATTTAGTTAAAAAAATGATCACATATCTTATTAATTAAAATTACTTCTTTCAAAAATTTTGAAAAATTTAAAAGCAAATTATAAACTATTAATTATGTGAAAGATACTGTGTCTTTATAGAATATTTTTTTTCTTTTAACAACATAAATTTAGAAAAAAAGAACATTTTTTATAAGAAAAGAACATTTAAAATACATAATGTGATTACTAAAACATAATTACACAAGTCTTTATTAATATTTTATATAATAATATAAATGTTAAATATGTTAATATTAAAAAACAAATGATTTTTTTTAAAATAAAATATATATATATATATATATATATATATATATATATATATATATAACTTAATTTGAAAAGTATAAAGATTTGAGGGTATGATATTAAATTAGTTAAGTAAAAAATATTAGCAAGTTAAATAATTGAGATATAAATCCATCACATAGTAAAAAATAATACATATAAAACTATAATACCCTAGCATCTATATCCTTATGCTCGAGTCTTAAATCAATGATAATAAGGTAGTATGACTCAAGGTGGTATGACTCAAGGTAGAGTTATAATGCATGTATATTTAGAAGGAATTAATAAATGAGAAACCTGAAAAGAGTAAAAGAAAATCGCTCGCGAGCGCACACACACGCTTATCAAAGAATATAACG
This sequence comes from Arachis stenosperma, assembly GCF_014773155.1. Taxonomy (NCBI): domain Eukaryota; kingdom Viridiplantae; phylum Streptophyta; class Magnoliopsida; order Fabales; family Fabaceae; genus Arachis; species Arachis stenosperma. The sequence continues at coordinate 137,772,026 of NC_080385.1, forward strand.
CGTTTGCATCAAAACAAATTTTTCAGATGGCACAAAGTGGATCAAGGAGGAAAAGGGGAAGAAGGAGTAAATAAAATGCCTGGTATCAGAATGCAGATGCAAAGACAAGGAAGAAAATATGAAGTTAGATGCGGCGGTAGTCCGCATGCATATGCAAGTTAGTATGAAGTTAGATGTGGTGGTAGTTCGCACACATATGCAGATGCAGAAAGCTTAAAATGATAAACTCGAAATTGAAGAACTGGATAAAACTTTATTGAATGATTGAGAAAGAAGAAGGAGAAAGAAGAAGAGCTGGAGAGCTTACAAGGGAACTCTCAAAGCTTCTCTTTCTAACTTCTCTCTATGATTGTGTAAACTGAAGGGTACCTCACAATGAGAACGAAGCCTCCTTTTATAATTGAAATTTCTACTGTTTCTACATGAATAGTACTCAACAAAGCTATTCCACAATCAAAAAGGACATTTTAGCCATAGTTTTATGCATCACAAAATTTCAATCTGACTTACTCAATCAAAAATTTTTAGTCTGAGTTATATATATAGTTTTATTCTACTAGTCACGACTCGCGAAGTTTTGGTCGGCCAGGGGTACAAAAATAAAATAGTTGATAACAATTTCCTATCTCTTCCAAACATACAATATAGCCTCTATAGGCAAGTTCCAAAATAAATATACATACATATACACCGTTAAAGTTTTCTAAAATAAAGATGGAGAGAATCTAAACAAAATAAAACACAGAACTCAAGATAGCTTCACCATCTTCCAGACGAATTCTAGGCTCAATGTGGAGCACCAGGACCTATATTTGAAAAACAGTGGATAGATACGGAATGAGAATTCCCGACCCATGGATTCCCAGTACAGTAAAAATGTCAAATGGATACAATATAAGGCAACAGAAAACTCATTAAGCAATCTTAAATTCCAAACATCATTCTTTCCATCCTAGGTTCTCACTAATCCAAAATCAGGCAACTACTATAAGGGTTCTAATCTAATTCATCTGTCTTCAAGTTCCACAATCTTCCAATCTTTAAATAGAATGACGAGCGAAAAAATGTCGGTTAAGAAATTACGGTAAAAATCAGCATTACGAGTACAGTTCTCAACTGACGAAAATTTCACTGTCAATTTAAAAAGGGTGTCACAATTTAAATAATTAACTGGGAGTAGAATTCGCAGGTCGTTTCCCAACGAGTTGACAAAAAGGTGTAATTTATTGGTCAGGAATTTTCTGAGAAATTTTTTATGTTTGAAAAATAGAAAAGTGAATAACTGAAAATTAATGTAAGGAGCAATTAACAAGAGATGTTGTGTATTTCGAATAAAAGGTCTTGGCTAGGAAAAGATTAATTAGAATTTCTATCTTTGTTGGTTGGTGCACGAAATTGTGATCATTAATGGCGCTGGTGCACAAAATTGCAATCACACTTTTGCAATTCCGCACAACTAACCAGCAAGTGCACTGGGTCGTCCAATTAATACCTTACGTGAGTAAGGGTCGATCCCACGGAGATTGTCGGCTTGAAGCAAGCTATGGTTATCTTATAACTCTTAGTCAGGATATCAATAATTATCAGGATTGATCGTAAAAAGTAAAAGAACATGAAATAGTACTTGTTTTGCAGTAATGGAGAACAGGTTGAGGTTTTGGAGATGCTCTATCTTCTGAATCTCTGCTTTCTTACTGTCTTCTTCTTCATGCACGCAAGACTCCTTCCATGGCAAGCTGTATGTAGGGTTTCACCGTTGTCAATGGCTACCTCCCATCCTCTCAGTGAAAATGTTCAACGCACTCTGTCACAGCACGGCTATTCATCTGTCGGTTCTCAATCAGGTCGGAATAGAATCCAGTGATTCTTTTGCGTCTGTCACTAACGCCCAGCCCTCAGGAGTTTGAAGCTCGTCACAGTCATTCAATCCTTGAATCCTACTCAGAATACCACAGACAAGGTTTAGACCTTCCAGATTCTCTTGAATGCCGCCATCAATTCTAGCTTATACCACGAAGATTCTGATTAAAGAATCCAAGAGATATCTACTCAATCTAAGGTAGAACGGAGGTGGTTGTCAGGCACACGTTCATAGGTGAGAATGATGATGAGTGTCACGGATCATCACATTCATCAAGTTTAGGAGCAAGTGATATCTTAGAATAGAAATAAGCATGATTGAATGAAAAACAGTAGTAATTGCATTAATCCATCAAGACACAGCAGAGCTCCTCACCCCCAACCATGGGGTTTAGAGACTCATGCTATAGAGGATACAATGAGAAACGTGTAAAGTGTCATCAGGTCCAGATACAATGTCAAAAGATCCTACTAATAGTGAACTAGTAACCTAGGGTATACAGAAATGAGTAAATGACGTAAAAATCCACTTCCGGGGTCCACTTGGTGTGTGCTTGGGCTGAGCATTGAAGCTTCCATGTGTAGAGACTTTTTCTGGAGTTAAACGCGAGCTTTTATGCCAGTTTGGGCGTTTAACTCCAATTTTTGTGCCAGTTCCGGCGTTAAACGCCGGGAATTCTGAAGCTGATTGTAACACCGGTTTGGGCCGTCAAATCTCGGGTAAAGTATGGACTATTATACATTACTGGAAAGCCCAGGATGTCTACTTTCCAACGCCGTTGAGAGCACGCCAATTGGGCTTCTGTAGCTCCAGAAAATCCACTTCGAGTGCAGGGAAGTCAGAATCCAACAGCATCTGCAGTCCTTTTCAGCCTCTAAATCAGATTTTTGCTCAGGTCCCTCAATTTCAGCCAGAAAATACCTGAAATCACAGAAAAATACACAAACTCATAGTAAAGCCCAAAAAAGTAAATTTTAACTAAAAACTAATAAAAATATAATAAAAACTAACTAAAATATACTCAAAACACACTAAAAACAATGCCAAAAAGCGTATAAATTATCCGCTCATCACAACACCAAACTTAAATTGTTGCTTGTCCCCAAGAAACTGAAAATCAAAATAGAATAAAAATAAGAGAATATACTATAGACTCCAAAATATCAAAGAAACTTAGCTCCAATTAGATGAGCGGGACTAGCAGCTTTTTGCTTCTGAACAGTTTTGGCATCTCACTTTATCCTTTGAAGATTAGAATGATTGGCATCTATAGGAACTCAGAACTCAGATAGTGTTATTGCTTCTCCTAGTTAAGTATGATGATTCTTGAACATAGCTACTTTATGAGTCTTGGCTGTGGCCCAAATCACTCTATCTTCCAGTATTACCACCGGATACATTCATGCCACAGACACATGACTGGGTGAACCTTTTCAGATTGTGACTCAGCTTTGCTAGAGTCCCTAATCAGAGGTGTCCAAGGTTCTTAAGCACACTCTTTTTGCTTTGGATCACAACTTTATATATTTTTTTTCTTTTTCTCTCTTTTTTTTCGTTTTTTTTGTATTCACTACTTTTTCTTGCTTCAAGAATCAATTTGATGATTTTTCAGATCCTCAATAACATTTCTCCTTTTCCATCATTCTTTCAAGAGCCAAAAATTTTAACATTCTTAAAACAACAAATTCAAAAGACATATGCACTGTTCAAGCATTCATTCAGAAAACAAAAAGTATTGTCACCACATCAAACTATGAATTCGAAATCCTGTACTTCTTGTTCTTTTGTGATTAAAGCATTTTTCATTTAAGAGAGGTGATGGATTCATAGGACATTCATAGCTTTAAGACATGAACCTTAAATTTTATTAATCATGAATTAAGAACAAGACTCAAAAATAGATATAAGATAAGACTAATAGTAATAGAAAACAAGAATTTAAATAGACTCCTAATGATAGAGGTTATCACAGAGTTAGGACTCAACAACCTTGATTTTGAGAAGTGGATGCTCCCTCAACTTGTGGGGTATTTGACCCTTCAAGGGAGAGCTTTTGGCGCTTCAACTCCTGTAGCTCACACCCCTGCTTCTCTTGTTCCTTCAGCAATTTGCAGAGCATGCAGTTTTGATTCTGCTGTTCTTCCTTAATTTTTTCCATAGATTCTTGCAGCTTGGCAACATATGCTTCTAGATGAGTCCAGTAGTCAATTTCAGGAAGGAACTCCTGCGCCCTCCTTTTGATAGAGTTATCTTGCATTTGTCCTTCCATTGACCTCTTGGTGATTGGGTGTTCAATTGGGATGAATTTATCTACTCCCATCCTCACCCCAGCATCTTTACATAGCAAAGAGATCAAGCTTGGGTAAGCCAGTTTGGCTTCAGTGGCGTTCTTGTTTGCAATTGTGTAAATCTCACAAGCAATCAGATGATGAATCTCCACTTCTTTTCCCAGCATAATACAATGAATCATCACTGCTCTCTTGATAGTAACCTCAGAACGGTTACTAGTGGGCAAGATAGAACGCCCTATAAAGTCCAACCAGCCTCTTGCAACTGGTTTGAGATCTCCCCTCTTGAGTTGGTTTGGGACACCTTTTGAATTGGTCATCCACTTGGTTCCAGGGAGGCATATGTCCTCTAGAACTTGATCCAACCCTTTATCTACTCGCACCATTCTCCTATTAAAGGGTTTAAGATCATCTTGTAATTGAGGTAATTTGAAGACCTCTCTTATTTTGTCCAGATGGAAGTAAATAATTCTCCCTCTGACCATGGTTCTGTAGGTATGAAAAGCGGTTCCAGTCATTCTCTGCTTATCTGTCAGCCACAGATTTGAGTAGAATTCCTGAACCATATTTCTCCCAACCTTTGTCTCAGGGTTGGTTAGAACTTTCCATCCTCTGTTTCAAATTTGCTCTTGGATCTCCGGATATTCATCTACTTTCAGATCAAATTTAACTTCCGGGATCACTGACCTTAGACCCATTATTTTGTGGTAATGGTCTGCATGTTCTTTGGTTAAGAACTTCTCTTGACTCCAAAGGTCTTTTGGAGCATTCTCTTTCTTGCCTCTTGAGTTGGTTTGTTTTCCTTTGGGGGCCATGATCTTGATGAGCCTTAACTTAGTGATCACGGAAAAATACACCAAACTTAGAGGTTTGCTTGTCCTCAAGCAAAAGAAAGGAAAGTGGAGAGAGAGGAGGAGAGCAAATTCGAATGGTGGGGAAAGGGAGTGTGGCCGAACATATATTTATAAGGAAGGGAGAGAGAGTTCGAAAATTTTGAAGGAGATTTGAGAAGATATGGGAAGAAATTGAGAGATATTTGAGTTTTTTTGAAGAAGATTTGGAAAGGATTTGAAAGAGATTTGAAGAATGATTTTAAATTTAAAAATTTGAAGGTGAATGATGAAAGTTTGAAATATATTTATGTAGGAAATTATGGATCAAAACAGGAAAGTTTGAAAAAATTTGAAGTGAAAAGCAAAATCTCTGTCTCCCACCTTTCTGGCGTTAAACGCCTAGAATGGTATCCATTCTGGCGTTTAACGCCCAAATGTTGGCCAATTTGGGCGTTTAACGCCCAGCCAAGTACCCTGGCTGGCGTTAAACGCCAGAAACCCCTTCATCACTGGGCGTTTTGCTAAACGCCCAGGATGCTGCACACCTGGCGTTAAACGCCCAGAATGGTGCCCATTCTGGCGTTTAACGCCCAAAATGGCACCTTTACTGGCGTTAAACGCCCAGAATGGTGCCCATTCTGGCGTTTAACACCCAAAGTACCCCTTACTGGCATTTTTTCGCCAGCAAGCTTCTTTTCTCTGCTTTTTGCACTGAATCCTTCTGTAACTCTGTGAATTCCTTCAATTTTGATGATTGCCCTTTGAGAATATGTATCAAACTTTGATTAAACAAAACAGATAACCTGCTAATGACTGGGTTGCCTCCCAGCAAGCGCTTCTTTAATGTCGTTAGCTGGACCTTCACTGAGAATCATTCAAGCTTCAGTTTTGAGCATTCTTGCTCAAAATTGCTTTCAAGATAATGCTTGATCCTCTGTCCATTAACAATGAACTTTTTGTCAGAATCAGTATCCTGAAGCTCAACATATCCATATGGTGACACTCCTGTAATCACATACGGACCCCTCCACCGGGATTTAAGTTTTCCTGGGAACAACCTGAGCCTAGAGTTGAAGAGCAGAACTTTTTGTCCTGGCTCAAAGACTCTAGATGACAACTTCTTTTCATGCCACTTCTTTGCCTTTTCCTTATAAATTTTTGTATTTTCAAAGGCACTGAGTCTAAATTCATCTAGCTCATTTAGCTGGAGTAATCTTTTTTCACCAGCTAACTTAGCGTCCAAGTTTAGGAATCTGGTTGCCCAATAGGCTTTATGTTCCAGTTCCACGGGCAGATGACAGGCCTTGCCATACACAAGTTGGTATGGAGAGGTTCCTATTGGAGTCTTGAATGCTGTTCTGTATGCCCACAGAGCATCATCCAAGCTCTTTGCCCAATCCTTTCTACGGGCAATTACAGTCCGTTCTAGGATTCTTTTTAGCTCTCTGTTAGAGACTTCAACTTGCCCATTTGTCTGTGGATGATATGGGGTTGCCACTTTGTGGCTAATTCCATATCGAACCATAGCAGAGTACAGCTGTTTATTGCAGAAATGAGTGCCCCCATCACTGATTAGTACTCTGGGAACACCAAACCTGCTGAAGATGTATTTCTGGAGGAATTTCAGCACGGTCTTAGTATCATTAGTGGGTGTAGCAATTGCTTCTACCCATTTAGATACATAGTCCACTGCCACCAGAATGTAAGTGTTTGAGTATGATGGTGGGAACGGACCCATAAAGTCAATGCCCCATACATCAAACAATTCAATCTCTAGGATCCCTTGTTGAGGCATGGCGTATCCATGAGGCAAGTTACTAGCTCTTTAGCAACTGTCACAGTTACGCACAAACTCTCGGGCATCTCTATAGAGAGTGGGCCAGTAGAAGCCACATTGGAGGACCTTAGTGGCTGTTCGCTCACTTCCGAAATGTCCCCCATACTGTGATCCATGGCAATGCCACAGGATCCTTTGTGCTTCCTCTCTGGGTACACATCTGCGGATCATTTCGTCTGCACATCTCTTAAAGAGATATGGCTCATCCCATAGGTAGTACTTGGCATCTGAAATCAATTTCTTTCTTTTCACCCTGCTGTACTCCTGGGGTATGAACCTCACAACTTTATAATTTACAATATCTGCAAACCATGGAGCTTCCTGAATGGCAAAAAGTTGCTCATCTGGGAAAGTCTCAGAGATCTCAGTAGAAGGGAGGGACGCCCCATCTACTGGTTCTATTCGGGACAGATGATCAGCTACTTGGTTCTCTGTCCCTTTTCTGTCTCTTATTTCTATATCAAACTCTTGCAAAAGCAACACCCATCTTATGAGCCTGGGTTTTGAATCCTGCTTTGTGAGTAAGTACTTAAGAACAGCATGGTCAGTGTACACAATCACCTTTGATCCTACTAGATAGGATCTAAACTTGTCAATGGCATAGACCACTGCAAGTAACTCTTTTTCTGTGGTTGTGTAATTCTTCTGTGCATCATTTAGAACACGGCTGGCATAATAAATGATGTGCAGAAGCTTGTTATGCCTTTGTCCCAACACTGCACTAATGGCATGGTCACTGGCATCACACTATAGTTCGAATGGCAATGTCCAGTCTGGTGCAAAGATGACTGGTGCTGTGACCAGCTTGGCTTTCAGGATCTCAAATGCCTGCAGACACTGTGTGTCAAACACAAATGGTGTGTCAGCAGCTAGCAGGTTGCTCAGAGGTTTTGCAATTTTCGAAAAATCCTTTATAAACCTTCTGTAGAATCATGCATGCCCCAGAAAGCTTCTGATTGCCTTAACATTGGCAGGTGGTGGTAATTTTTCAATTACCTCTACCTTTGCTTTATCCACCTCTATTCCCTTACTTGAAATTTTGTGCCTAAGGACAATTCCTTCAGTCACCATAAAGTGACATTTCTCCCAGTTTAACACCAGGTTAGTCTCTTGGCACCTTTTCAGGACAAGTGCTAGATGGTTAAGACAGGAGCTGAATGAGTCTCCATATACTGAGAAGTCATCCATGAAGACTTCTAGGAACTTCTCCACCATATCAGAGAAGATGGATAGCATGCATCTCTGAAAAGTTGCAGGTGCATTACATAGACCAAAAGGCATTCTCCTATAGGCAAACACGCCAGAAGGGCAAGTGAATGCTGTTTTCTCTTGGTCCTGAGGATCTACTGCAATTTGGTTGTAACCTGAATAGCCATCCAAAAAGCAGTATTGATCATAACCAGCTAGTCTTTCTAGCATTTGGTCTATGAATGGTAAAGGAAAATGATCCTTCTTGGTGGCTGTATTGAGCCTTCTGTAGTCAATACACATACGCCACCCTGTAACTGTTCTTGTAGGAACCAGTTCATTTTTTTTCATTATGAACTACTGTCATGCCTCCCTTCTTGGGGACAACTTGGACAGGGCTCACCCAGGGGCTATCAGAAATGGGATAAATAATCCCAGCCTCCAGTAATTTAGTGACCTCTTTCTGCACCACCTCCTTCATGGCTGGATTTAGTCGTCTTTGTGGTTGAACCACTGGTTTGGCATTATCCTCCAATAGGATCTTGTGCATGCATCTTGCTGGGCTAATGCCCTTAAGATCACTTATGGACCACCCAAGAGCTGTCTTGTGTGTCCTTAGCACTTGAATCAGTGCTTCCTCTTCCTGTGGATTTAAAGCAGAGCTTATGATCACTGGAAAAGTGTCACCCTCTCCCAGAAATGCATACTTCAGGGATGGTGGTAGTGGTTTGAGCTCAGGTTTGGGAGGCTTATTGGTGCACGGAATTGCGATCATCAATGGCGCCATCAACATGGTACGCTCATTGCAATCTCAACTCTTTATCACAACTCCGCACAACTAACCAGCAAGTGCACTGGGTCGTCCAAGTAATAAACCTTACGCGAGTAAGGGTCGATCCCACGGAGATTGTTAGTATGAAGCAAGCTATGGTCACCTTGTAAATCTTAGTCAGGCAGACTCAGATGGTTATAGATGAAATATGAATAAAAGATAAAGATAGAGATACTTATGCAATTCATTGGTAAGAACTTCAGATAAGCGAATGGAGATGCTTTGTCCCTTCCGTCTCTCTACTTTCCTACTGTCTTCATCCAATCCTTCTTACTCCTTTCCATGGCAAGCTTATGCAAGGGTTTCACCGTTGTCAGTGGCTACCTCCCATCCTCTCAGTGGAAATGTTCAACGCACCCTGTCACGGCATGGCTATCCATTTGTCGGTTCTCAATCAGGCCGGAATAGAATCCAGTGATTCTTTTGCGTCTGTCACTAACGCCCCGCCCTCAGGAGTTTGAAGCACGTCACAGTCATTCAATCATTGAATCCTACTCAGAATACCACAGACAAGGTTTAGACCTTCCGGATTCTCTTGAATGCCGCCATCAGTTCTTGCCTATACCACGAAGACTCTGATCTCACGGAATGGCTGGCTCGGTTTTCAGGTGAGCGCTCGGTTGTCAGGCGATCAACCATGCGTCGTGTATCAGGAATCCAAGAGATATTCACCCAATCTAAGGTAGAACGGAGGTGGTTGTCAATCACACGTTCATAGGTGAGAATGATGATGAGTGTCACGGATCATCACATTCATCAAGTTGAAGAACAAGTGATATCTTGGAACAAGAACAAGCTGAATTGAATAGAAGAACAATAGTAATTGCATTAATACTCGAGGTACAGCAGAGCTCCACACCTTAATCTATGGTGTGTAGAAACTCCACCGTTGAAAATACATAAGAACAAGGTCTAGGCATGGCCGTGAGGCCAGCCCCCAAATGATCTAAGAACTAGATGTCCAAAGATGATCTAGAGATCTAAAGTGATCAAAAGATGAAAATACAATAGTAAAAGGTCCTATTCATAGGGAACTAGTAGCTTAAGAATTACAAAGATGAGTAAATGACATAAAAATCCACTTCCGGGCCCACTTGGTGTGTGCTTGGGCTGAGCAATGAAGCATTTTCGTGTAGAGACTCTTCTTGGAGTTAAACGCCAGCTTTTGTGCCAGTTTGGGCGTTTAACTCCCACTTTGGTGCCAGTTCCGGCGTTTAACGCTGGAAAATCTGAAGGTGACTTTGAACGCCGGTTTGGGCCATCAAATATTGGGCAAAGTATGGACTATCATATATTGCTGGAAAGCCCAGGATGTCTACTTTCCAACGCTGTTGAGAGCGCGCCAATTGGGCTTCTGTAGCTCCAAAAAATCCACTTCGAGTGCAGGGAGGTCAGAATCCAACAGCATCTGCAGTCCTTTTCAGTCTCTGAATCAGATTTTTGCTCAGGTCCCTCAATTTCAGCCAGAAAATACCTGAAATCACAGAAAAACACACAAACTCATAGTAAAGTCCAGAAAAGTGAATTTTAACTAAAAACTAATAAAAATATACTAAAAACTAACTAGATCATACTAAAAACATACTAAAAACAATGCCAAAAAGCGTATAAATTATCCGCTCATCACTTATCCTCTTCCGGAGGAATTTTCAAAAATTCTTTTGTTTCCTCTGGTTCTTCCTGATCAGGCTGAACATCCTTGAAGATGTCCTCTAGCTCTGATTCTAGACTTTCAGTCCTATTGATCTCTTCCACCAAAGAGTCAATAATGTCAGCGCCCATGCAGTCATTTGGTGTGTCTGGATGCTACATAGCTTTTACAGCATTCAACTTGAACTCATCCTCATTGACTCTCAGGATTACTTCCCCTTTTTGTACGTCAATAAGAGTTCGTCCAGTTGCTAGGAAAGGTCTTCCTAGAATGAGAGTTGCACTCTTGTACTCCTCCATTTCTAGCACTACAAAGTTAGTTGGAAAGGCGAATGGCCCAACCTTGACAATCATGTCCTTAATTATGCCTGATGGATATTTAATGGAGCCATCAGCAAGTTGGAGACATATCCGGGTTGGTTTGACTTCTTCAGTCAACCCAAGCTTTCTGATAGTGGATGCAGGTATTAGATTGATACTTACTCCAAGGTCACACAGGGCTGTCTTGGTGCAAGCACCTTCTAATGTGCATGGTATCATAAAGCTTCCTGGATCTTGAAGCTTTTCTGGTAAGCTTTTCAGAATGACTGCACTGCATTCTTCAGTGAGAAACACTTTTTCAGTTTCTCTCCAATCCTTCTTATGACTTAAGATCTCTTTCATGAACTTAGCATAAGAAGGTATTTGCTCAAGTGCCTCTGTAAACGGAATCTTTATTTCAAGAGTCCTTAGATAGTCTGCAAAGCGGGCGAATTGCTTATCCTGTTCTACTTGGCGGAGTTTCTGAGGATAAGGCATCTTGGCTTTATATTCTTCAACCTTAGTTGCTGCAGGTTTATTCCTTACAGAGGTGGTTGGAGAAGCCTTTTTAGAGAGGTTATTACCAGCACTCTCAGGTGTCTGATTCCCCATTGGCATTTGAATGCCAGGATTGGGTGAAGAATGGGCGTTTAACGCCAACATTTCCCCCTTTTCTGGCGTTTAAACGCCAGAACTGGGCAGGGAATGGGCGTTTAACGCCATCTTTTCCCCCCTTTCTGGCGTTTGAACGCCAAGAGTATTCCTCTTTGGGCTCTCACTGTCCTCAGAGGGATTTTGGACAGTGGTTTAGTTATCCTCTGTCAATTGTTCCTTTATTGGCTTTTTGCTACTTTGAGCAGTGTTATTCAATGTCTTCCCACTCCTCAGTTGAACTGCTTGGCATTCTTCTGTTATCTGTTTAGATAACTGCTGTTTTGCCTGATTCAACTGTGACTCTATGTTCTTGTTAGCAATTTTAGTTTCTTGGAGCATCTCTTTAAATTCTGCTAACTGTTTTGTCATCAGGTGTAATTGCTGATTAAGCTCAGCCATCTGTTCTTGAGGATTAGGATCAGTGGCTACTGCCATAACTTCTTCTTTTGTAAAGGACTCATTACTAGAGTACAAATGTTGATTTCTAGCAACAGTATCTATAAGCTCTTGAGCCTCTTCAATCGTCTTCCTCATATGTATAGATCCACCAGCTGAGTGGTCTAGAGACATCTTAGCTTTTTCTGTAAGCCCATAGTAGAAGATGTCTAACTGTACCCACTCTGAAAACATTTCAGAGGGGCATTTTCTTAGCATACCTCTATACCTCTCCCAGGCATTATAAAGGGATTCATTATCCTCTTGTTTAAAGCCTTGGATGTCCAGCCTTAGCTGTGTCATCCTTTTTGGAGGGTAAAATTGATTCAGGAATTTGTCTGATAACTGTCTCCATGTTTTTATACTTGCTGTGGGTTGGTTATTCAACCACCTCTTAGCTTGATCTTTTACAGCAAATGGAAACAGTAATAATCTGTAGACATCCTGATCTACCTCTTTATCACGTACTGTGTCAGCAATTTGTAAGAATTGTGCCAGAAACTCAGTAGGTTCTTCCTGTGGAAGACCGAAATACTGGCAATTTTGCTGCACCATGATAATGAGTTGAGGATTTAGCTCAAAGCTGCTTGCTTTAATGGGAGGTATACAGATGCTACTCCCATATGCAGCTGTAATGGGGTTAGCATATGACCCCAGAGTCCTTCTGGACTGCTCAATTCCACTTAGGTCCATGATGGAGAAAGGGAATATGATATGGATTCACAAGTAAAGTAATATATTTTTTTAAGGTGACCGAAAAAATTAAAATAAAATAAAATAAAATTTCGAAAACTAAAAAAAATAAGATCAAAACAAATTGAAAACTAAATTAATTAGTTAATTAAAAAAGATTTTGGAATTAGCAATTGAAAAGATATGATTGAAAATTATTTTGAAAAAGATTTAATTTTTGAAATGAGGAAAGAGAAAACAACAAAATGACACCATACTTAAAATTTTTAGAAAATCAGACACAAATTTTCGAAAACTTAAAGGAAAACACAAAGAAGACACCAAACATAGAATTTTTAAGGATCAAGAAAGGACTAAGGATATGCAATTTCGAAAAAAAATAAAAGAAAACAAAAGCATGAAATTGACACCAAACTTAAAATATAAAACTAAACTCAAATAAAAGACTCTAAACCAACAAAAATAAAATAGTCCTAATCTAAGCAACAAGATAAACCGTCAGTTGTCCAAACTCGAACAATCCCCGGCAACAGCGCCAAAAACTTGGTGCACGAAATTGCAATCACACTTTTGCAATTCCGCACAACTAACCAGCAAGTGCACTGGGTCGTCCAAGTAATACCTTACGTGAGTAAGGGTCGATCCCACGGAGATTGTCGGCTTGAAGCAAGCTATGGTTATCTTATAACTCTTAGTCAGGATATCAATAATTATCAGGATTGATTGTAAAAAGTAAAAGAACATGAAATAGTACTTGTTTTGTAGTAATGGAGAACAGGTTGAGGTTTTGGAGATGCTCTATCTTCTGAATCTCTACTTTCCTACTGTCTTCTTCTTCATGCACGCAAGACTCCTTCCATGGCAAGCTGTATGTAGGGTTTCACCGTTGTCAATGGCTACCTCCCATCCTCTCAGTGAAAATGTTCAACGCACTCTGTCACAGCACGGCTATTCATCTGTCGGTTCTCAATCAGGTCGGAATAGAATCCAGTGATTCTTTTGCGTCTGTCACTAACGCCCAGCCCTCAGGAGTTTGAAGCTCGTCACAGTCATTCAATCCTTGAATCCTACTCAGAATACCACAGACAAGGTTTAGACCTTCCGGATTCTCTTGAATGCCGCCATCAATTCTAGCTTATACCACAAAGATTCTGATTAAAGAATCCAAGAGATATCTACTCAATCTAAGGTAGAACAGAGGTGGTTGTCAGGCACACGTTCATAGGTGAGAATGATGATGAGTGTCACGGATCATCACATTCATCAAGTTTAGGAGCAAGTGATATCTTAGAATAGAAACAAGCGTGGTTGAATGAAAAATAGAAGTAATTGCATTAATCCATCAAGACACAGCAGAGCTCCTCACCCCCAACCATGGGGTTTAGAGACTCATGCTGTAGAAGATACAATGAGAAACGTGTAAAGTGTCATCAGGTCCAGATACAATGTCAAAAGATCCTATTAATAGTGAACTAGTAACCTAGGGTATACAGAAATGAGTAAATGACGTAAAATTCCACTTCCGGGGTCCACTTGGTGTGTGCCTGGGCTGATCATTGAAGCTTCTATGTGTAGAGACTTTTTCTGGAGTTAAACGCCAACTTTTATGCCAGTTTGGGCGTTTAACTCCAATTTTTGTGCCAGTTCCGGCGTTAAACGCCGGGAATTCTGAAGCTGATTTGCAACGCCAGTTTGGGTTGTCAAATCTCGAGCAAAGTATGGACTATTATACATTGCTGGAAAGCCCAGGATGTCTACTTTCCAACTCCGTTGAGAGCGCGCCAATTGGGCTTCTGTAGCTCTAGAAAATCTACTTCGAGTGCAGGGAGGTCAGAATCCAACAGCATCTGCAGTCCTTTTCAGCCTCTAAATCAGATTTTTGCTCAGGTCCCTCAATTTCAGCCAAGAAAATACCTGAAATCACAAAAAAACACACAAACTCATAGTAAAGCCCAAAAAAGTGAATTTTAACTAAAAACTAATAAAAATGTAATAAAAACTAACTAAAATATACTCAAAACACACTAAAAACAATGCCAAAAAGCGTATAAATTATCCGCTCATCAGGCGCCATCAACATGGTACGCTCAATTGTAATCTCAACTCTTTATCACAACTTCGCGCAACTAACCAGCAAGTGCACTGGGTCGTCCAAGTAATAAACCTTACGCGAGTAAGGGTCGATCCCACGGAGATTGTTAGTATGAAGCAAGCTATGGTCATCTTGTAAATCTCAGTCAGGCAGATTCAAATGGTTATGGATGATTTATGAATAAAGCATAAAATAAAGATAGAGATACTTATGTAATTCATTGGTGAGAATTTCAGATAAGCATATGGAGATGCTTTGTCCCTTCCGTCTCTCTGCTTTCCTACTGTCTTCATCCAATCCTTCTTACTCTTTTCCATGGCAAGTTGTATGTTGGGTATCACCGTTGTCAGTGGCTACAGCCCCGTCCTCTTAGTGAAAATGTTCAACGCGCTCTATCACAGCACGGCTAATCATCTGTCGGTTCTCAATCAGGTTGGAATAGAATCCAGTGATTCTTTTGCGTCTGTCACTAACGCTCAGCCTTCAGGAGTTTGAAGCTCGTCACAGTCATTCAATCCTTGAATCCTACTCAGAATACCACAGACAAGGTTTAGACCTTCCGGATTCTCTTGAATGCCGCTATCAATTCTAGCTTATACCACGAAGATTCTGATTAAGGAATCCAAGAGATAAACATTCAAGCCTTGTTTGCTTGTAGAACGGAAGTGGTAGTCAGGCACGCGTTCATAAGTGAGAATGATGATGAGCGTCACATAATCATCACATTCATCAAGTTCTTGAGTGTGAATGAATATCTTGGAATAAGAATAAGCTGAAGTGAATAGAAGAACAATAGTAATTGCATTAATACTCGAGGTACAACAGAGCTCCACACCTTAATCTATGGTGTGTAGAAACTCCACCGTTAAAAATACATAAGAACAAGGTCTAGGCATGGCCGAGAGGCCAGCCCCCCCAATGATCTAAGAACTAGACGTCCAAAGATGATCAAGAGATCTAAAGTGATCCAAAGATATCAAATACAATAGCAAAAGGTCCTATTGTAGAGAACTAGTAGCTTAGTGTTTACAAAGATGAGTAAATGACATAAAAATCTACTTCCGGGCCCACTTGGTGTGTGCTTGGGCTGATCATTGAAGATTTCATGTGTAGAGACTTTTCTTGGAGTTAAACGCCAGCTTTTGTGCCAGTTTGGGCGTTTAACTCCCATTCTTGTGCCAGTTCCGGCGTTAATCGCCAAAATTCTTGAGCTGACTTGGAATGCCTGTTTGGGCCATCAAATCGCGGGCAAAGTATGAACTATTATACATTGCTGGAAAGCCTAAGATGTCTACTTTTCAACGCAATTAAGATCCCGCCAATTGGGCTTCTGTAGCTCCAAAAAATCTACTTCGAGTGCAGGGAGGTCAGAATCCAACAGCATCTGCAGTCCTTTTCAGCCTCTGAATTAGATTTTTGCTCAGGTCCCTCAATTTCAGCCAGAAAATACCTGAAATCACAGAAAAACACACAAACTCATAGTAAAGTCCAGAAAAGTGAATTTTAACTAAAAACTAATAAAAATATAATAAAAACTAACTAAAATATACTAAAAATATACTAAAAACAATGCCAAAAAGCGTATAAATTATCCGCTCATCACAACACCAAACTTAAATTGTTGCTTGTCCCCGAGCAACTGAAAATCAAATAAGATAAAAAGAAGAGAATATGCAATGAATTCCAAAAACATCTATGAAGATCAGTATTAATTAGATGAGTGGGGCTTTTAGCTTTTTGCCTTTGAACAGTTTTGGCATCTCACTCTATCCTTTGAAATTCAGAATGATTGGCTTCTATAGGAACTCAGAATCCAGATAGTGTTATTGATTCCCCTATTAAGTATGATGATTCTTGAACACAGCTACTTTATGAGTCTTGGCCGTGGGCCAAAGCACTCTGTCTTCCAGTATTACCACCAGATACATACATGCCACAGACACATAACTGGGTGAACCTTTTCAGATTGTGACTCAGCTTTGCTAGAGTCCCCAATTAGAGGTGTCCAGGGTTCTTAAGCACACTCTTTTTGCCTTGGATCACGACTTCATTATTATTAAAAAAAATTTTTTATATTCACTGCTTTTTCTTGCTTCAAGAATCATTTTTATGATTTTTCAGATCCTCAGTAACATGTCTCCTTTTTTTCATCATTCTTTCAAGAGCCAATCATTCATGAACAAAAAATTCAAAAGATATATGCACTGTTCAAGCATACATTTAGAAGTCAAAGTATTGCCACCACATCAAAATAATTAATCTGTTATAAAATTCAAAATTCATGCAATTCTTCTCTTTTTCAATTAAGAACATTTTTCATTTAAGAAAGGTGATGGATTCATAGGACATTCATAACTTTAAGGCATAGACACTAAGACACTAATGATCATAAGACACAAACATAGATAAACATGAGCCTGAAAATTCGAAAAACAGAAAAATAAAGAACAAGGAAATTAAAGAACGGGTCCACCTTAGTGATGGTGGCTTGTTCTTCCTCTTGAAGATCTTATGGAGTGCTTGAGCTCCTCAATGTCTCTTCCTTGCCTTTGTTGCTCCTCTCTCATGATTCTTTGATCTTCTCTAATTTCATGGAGGAGGATGGAATGTTCTTGGTGCTCCACCCTTAGTTGTCCCATGTTGGAACTCAATTCTCCTAGGGAGGTGTTGATTTGATCCCAGTAGTTTTGTGGAGGAAAGTGCATCCCTTGAGGCATCTCAGGGATTTCATGATGAGTGGGATCTCTTGTTTGCTCCATCCTCTTCTTAGTGATGGGCTTGTCCTCATCAATAAGGATGTCTCCCTCTATGTTAATTCCAACTGAATAACAGAGGTGACAAATGAGATGAGGGAAGGCTAACCTTGCCAAGGTAGAGGACTTGTCTGCCACCTTATAAAGTTCTTGGGCTATAACCTCATGAACTTCTACTTCCTCTCAAATCATGATGCTATGAATCATGATAGCCCGGTCTATAGTAACTTCGGACCGGTTGCTAGTGGGAATGATTGAGCGTTGGATAAACTCCAACTATCCCCTAGCCACGGGTTTGAGGTCATGCCTTCTCAGTTGAACCGGCTTCCTTCTTGAATCCCTCTTCCATTGAGCGCCCTCTTCACAAATGTCTATGAGGACTTGGTCCAACCTTTGATCAAAGTTGACCCTTCTAGTGTAAGGGTGTTCATCTCCTTGAATCATGGGCAAGTTGAATGCCAACCTTACATTTTCCGGACTAAAATCTAAGCATTTCCCCCGAACCATTGTAAGCCAATTCTTTGGGTCCAGGTTCACACTTTGATCATGGTTCTTGGTGATCCATGCATTGGCATAGAACTCTTGAACCATTAAGATTCCAACTTGTTGAATGGGGTTGGTAAGAACTTCCCAACCTCTTCTTCGGATCTCATGTCGGATCTCAAGATATTCACTCTTTTTGAGTTTGAAAGGGACCTCGGGGATCACCTTCTTCATGGCCACAACTTCATAGAGGTGGTCTTGATGCACCCTTGAGATGAATCTCTCCATCTCCCATGACTCGGAGGTGGAAGCTTTTGCCTTCCCTTTCCTCTTTCTAGAGGTTTCTCCGGCCTTAGATGCCATAAATGGTTATGGAAAAATAAAAAGCAATGCTTTTACCACACCAAACTTAGAAGGTTTGCTCATCCTCGAGCAAAAGAAGAAAGAAGAGAGTAGAAGAAGAAGAAATAGAGGAGATGGAGGGGGCTTTGTGGTTTGGCCAAGGGAGAGAAGTAGTGTTTAGGTTGTGTGAAAATGAGAGGGTGAAGATGGGTTTATATAGTGGTGGAGAGAGGGGTAGGGTTCGGTCATGTATGGGTGGGTTTGGGAGGGAAAGTGGTTTGAATTTGAATGGTAAGGTAGGTGGGGTTTTATGAAGGATGGATGTGAGTGGTGAATAGAATGGTGGGATTTGTTAGGTGAGGGGTTTTTGGGGGAGAGGTATTGAGGTGATTGGTGAATGTGTGAAGAAGAGAGAGAGTGGTGGGGTAGGTGGGGATCCTGTGGGGTCCACAGATCCTGAGGTGTCAAGGATAATTCATCCCTGCACCAAGTGGCGAGCAAAAATGCTCCTTCTGCCAATCCTGGCATTAAACACCGGGCTGGTGCCCATTTCTGGCATTTAATGCCAGCTTGTTGCCCATTCCTGGCGTTAAACGCCAGTCTGGTGCCCCTTTCTGGCGTTAAACGCCCAGAATGGTGCCAGACTGGGCGTTTAACGCCCATTTGCTGTCTTCACTGGCGTTTAAACGCCAGCAAGTTTTTCTCCAGGGTGTGCTGTTTTTCTTTCTGTTTTTCATTCTATTTTTGCTTTTTCAATTGATTTTGTGACTTCACATGATCATCAACCTACAGAAAACATGAAATAACAAAGAAAAATAAATATAACATTGGGTTGCCTCCCAACAAGCGCTTCTTTAATGTCAGTAGCTTGACAGTGGGCTCTCATGGAGCCTCACAGATACTCAGAGCAATGTTGGAACCTCCCAACACCAAACTTAGAGTTTGAATGTGGGGGTTCAACACCAAACTTAGAAGTTAGTAGTGGCCTCCCATCACCAAACTTAGAGTTTAACCGTGGGGGCTCTGTTTGACTCTGTTTTGAGGGAAGCTCTTCATGCTTCCTCTCCATGGTTACAGAGGGGTATCCTTGAGCCTTAAACACAAGGGATTCTTCATTCACTTGAATGATCAATTCTCCTCTGTCAACATCAATCACAGCCTTTGCTGTGGCTAGGAAGGGTCTGCCAAGGATGATGGATTCATCCATGCACTTCCCAATCTCTAGGACTATGAAATCAGCAGGGATGTAATGGTCTTCAACCTTTACCAGAACATCCTCTACAAGTCCATAAGCTTATTTTCTTGAATTGTCTGCCATCTCTAGTGAGATTCTTGCAGCTTGCACCTCAAAGATCCATAGCTTCTCCATTACAGAGAGAGGCATGAGGTTTATGCTTGACCCTAGGTCACACAGAGCCTTCTCAAAGGTCATGGTGCCAATGGTACAAGGTATTGAGAACTTCCGAGGGTCCTGTCTCTTTTGAGGTAATCTCTGCCTAGTCAAGTCATCCAGTTCTTTGGTGAGTAAAAGGGGTTCATCCTTCCAAGTCTCATTACCAAATAACTTGTCATTTATCTTCATGATTGCTCCAAGGTACTTAGCAACTTGCTCTTCAGTGACATCTTCGTCCTCTTCAGAGAAAGAATACTCATCAGAGCTCATGAATGGCAGAAGTAATTCTAATGGAATCTCTATGGTCTCAGTGTGAGCCTCAGATTCCTATGGTTCTTCATTAGGGAACTCATTGGAGGCCAGTGGACATCCATTGAGGTCTTCCTCAGTGGCGCTCACTGCCTCTTCCTCCTCTCCAAATTTGGCCATGTTGATGGCTTTGCACTCTCCTTTTGGATTCTCTTCTGTATTGCTTGGAAGAGTACTATGAGGGAGTTCAGTAACTTTCTTACTCAGCTGACCCACTTGTGCCTCCAAGTTTCTAATGGAGGACCTTGTTTCAGTCATGAAACTTTGAATGGTTTTGATTAGATCAGAGACC
The DNA here is from genome assembly GCF_014773155.1 of Arachis stenosperma. Classification (NCBI taxonomy): domain Eukaryota; kingdom Viridiplantae; phylum Streptophyta; class Magnoliopsida; order Fabales; family Fabaceae; genus Arachis; species Arachis stenosperma. The sequence goes on from NC_080385.1 coordinate 137,792,261, forward strand.
ATGGTTGCTAAGTCAGAGTGGCTCTGCTTAGGATTTTCTGTCTGTTGCTAAGAAGATGATAGAAAAGGCTTGC